>NC_061827.1:27437872-27445372 GCF_019202785.1 Penaeus chinensis | reverse complement strand
CACTCACTCACTCACTCACTCACTCACTCACACACACACACACACACACACACACACACACACTCACACACACACATAGTTAACACCAATATATATGTACTTGAATATCAGTTTGTATGTAATGTGTGTGTGAATGTGAATGAATCCACTTTAATTTTAGATATGTTAGCAGTTTCATTCTTTCTCTTTAAACTTATTATTTCTCTATGGTTCTCCTGCAAATATCTCTCTTTGATACATCTTCCCTTGCCTCCCCCTCCCCTCCTCTCCCCTCCCCTCCTCAACCCTCCCCTACCCCCCCCCCCTCCCCTCCCCGGCCTTCTTGGTCTGTACTTTTCTACCCATTCGTTAATCGCTATTTCTATCGTATCAGTTTCTTATTACCCCCCCCCCCCCCTCTCTTCCCTTAATCCCTTCTTCGTCTTCTCGCCTCCTCTGTGTGCACCGTCGCGTTTCCCTCCCGCCCTTGCTCATCTTTCCCTCCCCCCCCTCCCCTCGCTCCGCCCACCGCCTTCCAATACTCTCCCTTCTGCCTCTGCCCACCTTCAACCTGGATCCTCCCTGCACTCCATCCCCTGCCGCCCACCTTCCCTTCATCCCCTGCTACCCACCTTCCCTCCATACCCTTCTACCCATCCTCCCTCCTACTTCTGTCCATTTTCCTCCATCCTCTGCCACCATCCCTTCTATCCCCTGCCAACCCCCTACCCCACAACCCCTACCACCCATATTCCCTCCATCCCCTGCCACTTTCCCTCCATCTCCATCCCCCCCTATCCCCCACTTCCCAAGATGCCCCCTCCATACCCTCCGACCCCCCCCCCCCCACCCGGCCTCTTCTCAGGGTCGAGGAAGGCTGTGACGTCGTGTGATGACTTTGACTGACAGAAGTAGTCATTAGAGTTCGTTCGTTGCAGAGCAGTTGATGTCCAGCCCCGTCTCGGCCTCGGTCCTCGCCTCGGCCCCTTGGTGACTGATTAGAAGGCCCGAAACCCCCTCGAGTGGGAACCTGCTCCTCGAAGGGTCCTGCTGCTCGTCCTTGGGGACTGGTGTAGAGCCCGCGGCTTCCTAATTGCTTGTTTCCTTTTAAGTTCTCATATTCGGCGTTGTCTGATTCCTTTCGATGAGATTGATTGGGAGGGAGATGATCATACTAATGCAAAGAGGGATGATAATGCTAACAAGTATACTAATACTAAGACCGGTTAATAGTATGAATACAAATGTTCCTCTTACCACCATTACTACGATAATGATAACGATAATGAGGACAACAACAATAATGATAATAACGATAACGATAATAATGGTAATGAAAATAACTATAATAATAATGATAAAAAAAAATATAGTAATGATTATGAAGTTATAGCAAAAATAAGGATAACATTAATAATGATCATAGCAATAGTAATATTAACAATGATAATGATGATAATGATGATATTGATAATAATAGTTATAATAATAATAATAATGATAATAGTAATAATAATAATAAGGCTAATGAAGAAGTAGTAATAATACTGATAGTAATAAAAGTAACACTACTATCTTCATTATCATTATCATTGTTATTAAGGATAATGATAAGGATGGTAATGATGGAAATAGTAATAATAATGATAATGATGGCAAAACTACTACTACTACTGCTACTATTATTGACAACGATAGAAATAAAAACAATGATACTAATACTGATAATAATAATAATCGTAATGAGAAAAATTGTAATAAATAATAGTAATAATACTGATAATAATACTATTAATAATAACGATAATGGTAATGATAACAATGATAACACTAATAGTCATAGATATGATGATAGTAACAATGATAACATTGGTAATGATATTGATAAAAAAAAACTATAGTAATATTACTAACAGCTGGACGAAAAATCTGAACCCAAAGGCCTGGGTATGGGGGGATCAGAGGTGGGGTGGGGGGGGGGGGGGCGGAGACCGCGATGGCTGACAGCCTTGAAGGAGAGGCTTACGCTGATCAAGGTAAATGAGTGGTGTTCGGCTGTCAAGGGCCTTGTTGAGAAAAAATGCCTAGGACTTTCTTTTCACTTTTGTTTTTTTGGGGGGTGGGAGGGGTAGAGTAGGATCTGTGGGAAAAGATCTGTTTATTTGTGCCCCGTAAGGTAAGTTTACGGTGACGGCTTTTAATTGTTGAGATTTAGTTTGATGGTTAGAGTAGTCTGCATATGAAACTGATGTTAAAAAGAGGTACAGGCACACTCAAGCATATCATTATCTATTTAACCATCTATCTCTATAAATAATACAGTCAGACAAACAACCTTCTCTGGCAACCCTAATCCACTTTAACCAGTTTATTGGTAGGACATTGTGCCATCATTCCATCGCAAATCCCAATCAGTTTCTGGAACGAGTTCTAAATGACCATTGACTTGTGACATTTTGAAGGATCCTGCGAGAGGGTCAGTCGTTACAAAAACTGTCCCTTCGTGTCTTCTACAAAGGCGGTCTGGTGGCAGCAGTGTCGAGGAGAGTGGAGGGGAGGGGGGAGGATGTTAAATATTTTTGTGATAATGTTCAAGAAATTATCGATAATATTATGAAAAGGCCCTTACCTCATTAGGTAACATAATGAGTGGTGTTTGGAGATTGTTGCAGGCAGAGAAGACGAATAATTATGCAGCAGAAGACAGTCAGTGATGCTTTAGGCCCTGGCAGAGGGAGGAGGGTCAGGCCGGCATCACGTGGGAGGGAGGCAGCATGAGACCAAAACGGCGATGCAATATGAACATCCATCGAAGATGATTTAAAAATCTGGGGCAATATATGAGAAATTACAACTAAACACGTGTCAGTCAAAAATTAAGAATTGGATGAAGAAGGAGAAGAACAGTAGACAGACAAGTGAGAAGATAAGCAATTAAGATTAAGCTAATTTATTGATAAGAAAAAAAAAAATGTAGAAAACATGAATAAGATTTTAGTGAATATATTTTAACGTGTAAAAACATCTATCGATGCATCTATCATATATATTTATATGTATGTATATATATATTTATATATATATATTGTAGGTGCACACATACATACACACACATAGGTATATGAGTATATATATATATATATATATATATATATATATATATATATATATATACACATATATATACACATATATATATGCATATATTTATATACATATGCATATGTATATATATATGTGCATAGTATATATATATATATAGACACATGCATATATATATATATATATATATATATATATATATATATATATATATATATGTATATATATTCATATATATATATTCATATACATATGCATATATATATATATATATATATATATATATATATATATATATATATATGCATATCTATATGTATGTATATATATGTATATATATATATATGTAATATACATATATTACATATACATGTATTTATTTATATTCACATACACATACAGACACATACAAACACAAAAACATACACACATACATACATTCATGCATATATATACACACATGTACACACAGACACACACACACACACACACACACACACACACACACACACACACACACACACACACACACACACACACACACACACACACATATTTGTATGTCTCTACATATATATATATATATATATATATATATATATATATATATATACATACATACATACATATATATACACATGGATGTGTAAAGTGTATGTATATATATACATATATATGCACACACGCATATATATAAAGACACATAGACACACATAGATATATATGTATATATGTATATATATATGTACACACATATTTACATATACAGATATATAAAACCAAAATCACACACATATATGCATAATTACAAATGCATACATGCATATATATATATATATATATATATATATATATATATATATATATATATATATAGCGAGAAAGAGAGAGACAGTGAGAAAGAGAGAAAAAGAGGGGGGGACACCTATCAATCTATCGATCTATAAACATAAATATAAAGAAGGACGCAGAAACTAGATAATGATATGCAACTTGAAAACAGGATATGATATGAGAGGGACTTGATAAACAGCGAATGGAAGGGGAAATCGCACATGTGTGATGGACACGGGGGAGATAATGGCGCAGATGGACACGGAGACACCCAGCATGGAAACAGCAGGCGAAGGAGCGAGCGGATGTCATGCTGTGTCACCTGGGTATTAGCTAAACATAAACAACGCAGACCCTCCCACCTCGACCTGAAGGGCGTCGGATCCCTCGCCCTCCCCTGCCTCTTCTCCCCTCTCCCTCTCTCCTCCCTTTTCCTCTACCCTACTCTTCCTCCCTTCCCCTCTCCTCTTCCCCCTGTCCCTCCTTTCCATTCCTCTCTCCCCCCTCCCTCTCTCCCGACACTCCTCCCCCTCTCCGTTCTTGGCCCCTCTTGCTTAACCGGACTTAGAGGGAACGTGCATAGAACTCGTATTTTTGGCAACATAAAAGGTTTGTGTTTTGCTGATAAATTATCTTTTTTTTTTTGGCGAATCGCTTGTACGAGATCCTGTTCGGATTGTGCATTAAGACGAATGGCCGTCAAATTACTTTATACAACTTGCAATATTTCAGCCATTTCCTGAGTCCCGAGGTTATTATCTCCTCTAGGGAGCCCCAGCATTACTATGAAAAAATACCAATATAGATATATCTAGCACATGCACCGGAAGTTTTCAAACCCGTCATTACCTCCTCACTTTCAAGGTGTCACTTCTACTGTCCCAACCACATGATAGCTAGAATTTCCATTACCAATCGGTGGTCTTCAGTTCCTTTCCTGAAGTCATATCATCGGCCATTCCACCACATGCATCTCTCTCCCTCTGTAATACACTCATCAGCAACACTTGCTGCCTACACACTCTTTTCACACTCGAATTTACACCCTTCGGACACACGCTACTTTTGCACACCACTGCGAGAACACTATTCATTTATACCAAGCCATTCTCCCCGGCAATGATATCACATATTGCTCCATAAACTACTCTAGTGCAGTGTTCCCACATGCTGAACGCTGTCATTTCGCCTTCACACTCCTCGCACGCCGATGGTGTCCAGTACCTCTTGACTTCGTAGACTCACACACCTACTTGCTCTTAGACATCTTATCCTATTGCTTAACATTTTTGTAAAAAAAATACAGTAGATGGAGTTCTCTCTCTCTCTCTCTCTCTCTCTCTCTCTCTCTCTCTCTCTCTCTCTCTCTCTCTCTCTCTCTCTCTCTCTCTCTCTCTCTCTCTCTCTCTCTCTCTCTCTCTCTGTCTCTCTCATAGACAAAATATATTTTGATTCTTCTCGTGCCTCTCTCTCTCTCTCTCTCTCTCTCTCTCTCTCTCTCTCTCTCTTTCTCTCTCTCTCTCTCTCTCTCTCTCTCTCTCTCTCTCTCTCATAGACAAAACAAATCATTTTGATTCTCTCTCTCTCTTTTCTCTCATACACAAAAATTAACATTTTGATTCTTCTCTTGCCTATATGTAATTTCCATTCTTATCTCATATATCTCTCGCACGTAGATCCTTTACGTATCCGCATAACATCACACACATATTTTCTTCCTTTGCATATCATATGCTATTCTCCCCGCTTTGTACTCTATTAGTCCATGGATAACGCTCATTAATATGACTTCTACACCCATCTGACGCACACTGCACACACACTACTCCCTGACTCTAATATACACTCAGCAATGTCGATTCCCAACTCATATGTCAGACACCCTGCGCCGTAACAAGCAGCTTCACTTCTACTTTCTGTTGCAACGCCACTATCACTCCCTTGCGCACTGTCATACTGCACATCTCTCGGGTCATGACTGTGACCTCTGCATGACACCTCGAGGTACTTAAGAGATAAAAGGCCTTTTGTGGGTTTGAACCTTTCCTTTATGCGTTATAGACCTTTACTTATCTATTTAGATACTGCTGCTCTGCATGTGTACAAACTAACGGTTTTATGCGTATAAAGTCAGGGCGTATGCATGTCTATGTCTATTTATCTACCTTTCTATATATATCTATCTATTTACCTATCTGTCTATATATATGTATATGTGTATGTATATGTCTCTTTACCTACCTATCCACATACTTATCTATCTTTGGCTTTATTTATATTTCTATATACGGCTATATCTATCTATATATCTATCTAGCTATCTATGTATGTATATGTATACGTACATCTATCTATTTTCCTATCAGGTCAGACGTGAAGATGGAATTCAGGAGGATGGCGAAACTTGTCTCATTTTCAATAAATCTAGTTTGTGCATTGTGGACTTCTCTACCATAGTAACAATTCATCAATTACTCTTATCATTATTGTTATAGTTATTTATATCATAGTATTTTTTATCATTATCATTTTTGTTTGTATTGCTGTTATTGTTATTTATATCACTATCATTATCATTATCATAATTATCAGTATTACTATTAGCATTATTATGACAATACCATTCTTAGTATTATGAATGTCATTGTTATTATTATTACTGATGTCATCATTTTCGATATCAAAGTATTATAGTTATCGTTGTAATTATTAACATAATAATAACTATAATAATGATAATAAAGGTAATAATGATGATAACGAAAATAATGATAATGCAGATAATAATAACAATAACGATGATAAAAAATAATAATAGAGACAATAATAATGATAATAATAATGATAGTGATAATAATAATGATAATAATGATAATAAAAATAATCATGATAATAATGGTAATAATAATAATGACAATAATAAGGATAATAACCATAATGATAATAAAAATAAGGATGATAATGATAGTTAAACATAATGATGATGGTGATGATAATGATAAAAAAATAATAATATTTATGATAATAATTTTAATAAAAAAACAACAACTAATAATGGTAATAATAATAATAATAATAATAATAATAATAATAATAATGATAATAGTTATGGTAATAATGATAATGAAATAAAATAATTTTAATGATAATGATAATCACCGTTATTATCATCACCACTATTATCTGTTTAATTGTTATTATTATCATATATTATTACAAATATTATTACTGTAAATATTATTAGTGTTACCGTTATCATTATTATCATCATCATAATCATTATTATCATGAGATCCTTATTATTGTCTCTTCGAACCAAGGCTGCTTCGTTTACACTTTTCTCTCGACTCGTTAAATTCTCTATTTCCTTTGTTCTTGAAAATTATTTCCTTACATTGATTACTTTTGTGACGGAGCGCGATCAAACAAACGAAAGAAAAAGATAAGCAAAGTAAAAAAAAAAAAAAAAAGTAAAAAAAAAAAAAAAAAAAAAAAGAACAGACCGAGAAGCGAGGCAGATGAAGGGATAAACATCGTTCAATTCTCGAGGTTTATGTGGCGCCAGATGCACGCCCGCAGGTGAGT
>NC_061827.1:27430372-27432872 GCF_019202785.1 Penaeus chinensis | reverse complement strand
GACAGCTTAATTCTAACCCGTAACTCCTTCGGAACACGGACGACGCTCAGCCGAACAAACACCGTTATGACAGCTCTTTTACCGGCCACCGAAATGCCCAGCTTTTCCCTACCGAGCACATCAACACATGCACTTAAATCTCATCTGTTTTATTTTATTCTTTTTATGTATCTTTAGCCAATAAATAAGCTCCCGTCATGGAGGTGATCCTCCGGGAACGATACATCGGATCAGCTGAGACCACTTAGCGATTCGGGACGTGAGGCCGACGCCGCCGCCGAAGAAGTCCGGAGGAGCGGTTGTTTGTTGCGCTGTTTACCGGCCGCCGCGACCAGAGGGAAAAAGCGTGATAACCGGATATGGCCGCGAGCCTAACTTACGGCCGCCCTGATTTGTTTTTATTGTTCAAACACCAGCAGTGATATGGGAGCGTGGAGGGGGGGGGGGGGGGAGGAGAGGAGGGAGGTGGGAGGAGAGGGAGGAGGAAGGATGGGAGGGGAATGGGAGGGAAAGTGAGGAGGGGAGAGGAAGGGGATGGACGAGAAAGGAGGGGAGAGGAAGGGAAGGGAGAGAGAAGGAGGGAAAGAGAAAAGAGGAGAGGGATAGAGGGGAAAATAATGTTGGTAGAGGGAAGGAGGGGAGAAAGGAAGAAAGATTGGAGATGAAGGAGATGGAAAAGGATAAGAGGAGAATGGGGGACGGAAGAAGGAAAAGGAAGAGAAGGAAGAAGGAAAGAGGAGATGAAGAAAGGAAGGGAGGAGGAAAGGGAAGGAGTGGAGATTGGACGGATGAAAGTGAAACTGAAAACGAGGGATCAGTGTTATTATTATTATTATCATCATTATTATTGATATTATTATTATTATCATTATTATTATTGATATTATTATTATTATGGTTATTATTATTGTTGTTATTATTTTTATTGTTGTATCATTATTATTATTGCTATCATTATTATTATTATTATTATTATTATCATTACTGTTATTATTATTATTATTGTTAATATTATTATTATTGGTATTATTATTATTATTATTATTATTATTATCATTATTACTGTTATTATTATTATTGTTAATATTATTATTATTGGTATTATTATTATTATTATTATTATTATTATTATTATTATTATCGTTATTATTATTATTATTATTATTATTATTATTATTATTATTATTATCATTATTATTATTATTATTATTATTATCATTATTATGATTGTTATTATTATTATCATTATTATTTTTATTATTATCATTATTATTATTATTATTATTATCATTATTATTATTATTATTATTATTATTATTATTATTATTATTATTATTATTATTATTATTGCTATTATTATTGTTATTATTATTATCATTATTATTATTATTGTTATTATTATTATTGTTATTTGTATTATTGTTATAATTTTTATTATTATTACTATTATTATTATTATTACTGTTATTATTATTATTATTGTTAATATTATTATCATTGTTATTATTATTATTAACATTATTGTTATTACTATTATTATTATTATTGTTATTATTATTATTATGATTATTATTATTATCATTATTATGATTTTTATCATTATTATTATTATTATTATTATTATCATTATTATTATCATCATTATCATTATTAATATGATCAATATTATTTTCATTATAAATATTACTTCTATTATCATTATTGTTGCTGTTATTATTAGCATTACTGTCATTGATATAGTTATCATTATCATTATTGTAATTATTGTTATTATTATTATTATCATTATCATTATTGTAATTATTGTTATTATTATTATTATTATTATCATTATTATTTGTGTTACCATTATTATTATTATTGTTGTTTTTTATTTTCATATGTGTTTTTTATTACTGTTATTAGTTCTGTTATCATTATTGCTGTTATCATTATTTTCGTTATTGTTTTTATCATCCTTATAATTACTACAGCTACTATTATCACTATCATTGTTGCTATTGTTTGTTGGCGTTGTTATCATCATCATCATCACAATAATTATCAGTATTATCAAAATTTTTCTTTTTTTATATGTTAGGAACAGGAATTGTATTCGTAATGTCAGCAGCAGCAGTTACAGTGGTGCCACTTGTTCCAGTAGTCGTAGTAATAGTAGTAGTAATAGCAGCAGCAGTAGCAGTAGTAGTAGTAGTAATAGTAGTAGTAATAGTAGTAGTAATAGTAGTAGTAATAGTAGTAGTAGTAGTAGTAGAGGTGGTAGTAGTAGTAGTAGTAGTAGTAGAAGTAGTAGAAGTAGTAGTAGTAGGAGTATTAGTAGCAGAGTAGCATTAGTGGTAATGGTGGTAGTAGTAGTAGTAGTGGTGGTTGTAGTAGTAGTAGTAATAGAGGAGGAGGAGGGGAAGTAAAATTAGTAGTAGTAGTAATATTAGTAACAGTAACGTCAGTGATTCCAACCTCACTAACATCATTGTCACTACCTTCTCCATACTTATAATCC
>NC_061827.1:27381583-27384083 GCF_019202785.1 Penaeus chinensis | reverse complement strand
ACGCTGATAAGCGACGGCGTTGGCGTCGCGGCATGACGCAGGCGCCGACATCAAGAAACATCATATACGTATCCTGCCTGACACACTGGAGACGTCTTGACCATATGCTCACGCCGACAGAGGACCCAGTGTCGGGGGGTGGGGGTGGGGCAGCTGATGAGGAGGACCTAGTTTGTTGTTACTGCACTCGGTTATCTTCTCTCAAGAGTCAAAACTGCACTTAGCTCTCATGATGCTATGGCCCTTATCGATTACCTAGCCCTAGATTATTGACTGAAAATGATACTTTATCATGGCTTTGTTGCATCCGTTCAGAGATATACAAACATGTACTTAAAATGAATACATGTATATGTTCGTACATGTTCCTGGCAACGTATGGATTTTTTGTGTACGAGTGAAGGGGCGTGTGCTTTCGTAATTTATTTTTGAAGACAGGTACCGCACTTGGAGAGCGATGGCATGTAAACAGCACAACGCCTGAGGGTGACGAGGGACGCGGGCGACTGAGGGACATTGCTGGACATGAGGCCCGTTCTGCACCTGCCCAACATCTTCTGAGTGTGAATGGAGCGCTCGTCACAAACGTCCACAGAAAAAGGCGTGATCGATAGCCATTCAGCTGAAATAAAAAGTCGAGCAGAATATCTCTGCTGAAGTCTCTCGTATGATTTATAGTGACAGCTTGATTAACACATGTCATGCCTGGCACATCTGTTGTCTGCCACCACAACCTTACGCTGCTGAGTCATCCCTGCTGCACCCCTGCAGTGTTACACATATATTTATGTCCAACTACACGCTCACACTTTTGTATTTCCTGTACACATATTCTCTCCTTCTCATTCTCAGTCTCTCTCTCTCTCTCTCTCTCTCTCTCTCTCTCTCTCTCTCTCTCTCTCTCTCTCTCTCTCTCTCTCTCTCTCTCTCTCTCTCTCTCTCTCCCTCCCTCCCTCCCTCTCTCTCTCTCATACCCCATCCCACACACAAATGGTGAAAAACAACAGCTTGCAGTATGTTTTGTTGCATTTCTAAATACAGCTGCTTAGCTTTTCTCTTACTTTTATCATCACAAGGGTCTTTGTTTTTGCATACATTGGTTTATATATTCACTTACTTTAAGCGATTATACTTCAGTCGAACATTTGGGTATAGGGCCACTGCCTTTCCGAAGCTTCCCTTGCCTTAATACCTGTGAGGGCAGAAGAGGGAACATGGTGGGTTGGAGAGGAGAAACGTGCAGGATCAAGTAAAAGCAGTGAAAAGGTTTGGAAGGACGTATGAGGTAGATAGATAGAGAGATAAATATTCTGACAGACAGATGGATTGATTGTCAACTGGACAGAGAGAGGAATGAATAAGTATGCATGTATATATACATATATATATATATATATATATATATATATATATATACATACACACATACACACACATATATGTGTGTGTGTGTGTGTGTGTGTGTGTGTGTGTGCGTGCGCGTGTGTGTGTGTGTGTGTGTGTGTGTGTGTGTGTGTGTGTGTGTGTGTGCGTGCGTGTGTGTGTGTGTGTGTACATGTATATATATATACACACATATATGTATATATATATATATATATATATATATATATATATATATGTGTGTGTGTGTGTGTGTGTGTGTGTGTGTGTGTGTGTGTGTGTGTGTGTGTGTGTGTGTGTGTGTATGTGTGTGTGTGTGTGTGTGTGTGTGCATGTATATATATACACATATATGTATATATATATTTATATAAATTATATATATACATATATTTTATATATATATATATATATATATTTATATATACACACAAAACACACTCGTACACACCACACACAAAACAACCCCAACACACACACACACACACCCAAAACCCCACACACACACACCCCAAAAAAAAAAAAAAAAAAAAACCAACAGGGGGGGGTGGAGAGAGAGATGGAGGGAGAGGAGGAGAGAGTGGAAAAGGAAAAGTGGAGGGGGAAAGAAGAGAGGTGAGAGAGAGGAGGAAAGGGGGGGGGGGGGGGGGGGGGGGGGGGGGGGGGGGGGAAAAAAAAAAAAAAAAAAAAAAAAAAAAAAAATGTGAGAATGGAGAAAGGGGGGGAATGGGGGAGAAGGGAGAGTGAGAGGAGGAGAGGGGAGAGAGGGGGAGGGGAGGAGATGGAGGAAAGGGAGGGAGAGGGGGAGGAGAGTGGGGGGGAAGAGACGAGGGGAGGTGGGGGGGGAGGTTGAGGGGGGGGAGGAGGAAGGGGGGAAGGCGTGAGAGAAGGGGGGGGGAGGGGGGAGAGAGGGGACGGGGGGAAGGAGGGAGGAAAGGGGGGGGGAGAAGATCTGAGAGGGGAGAGAGGGAAGTAGGAGTGGGGGGGTGGGGAGGGAAAAGGGGGGGGAGCCTTCACCCCCCCTTCCCCCTCAATGCTGACCCCATCCCCTTCTTCTGCCTTCCCTTCCCCCCCCTTCCCCTCAGATGCTGACCCCTCCCCCCCCTCTCTCTTCCTT
>NC_061827.1:27316583-27319083 GCF_019202785.1 Penaeus chinensis | reverse complement strand
TCTGTCTGTCTCTCTCCCCCTCCTTACCCCTCTCCATATCTCTCAAATTCTCACTCGCCCTTAATCTGTCCCTCCTTTCCTTCCAACCCCTCACCTTCTCTATCTTTCTCTCCTTCTCCAATTCTATCCTCCCTTTCCCTCCAATTCTATCTACCTCCTTCTTTCTTTCCTCTTCTCCATCCTCTTTATCTTCCTTTCTTCTCTCGCTCCCCCTTTCACTTCCCACTCTTCCGTCTCTTCCGTGTTATACCTGCATTTAGCCCCGTAAGCGTTTATGCCGTAGAGCTTTTACGGATGAAATGATCGGAGAGCTAATGTGTCAGTCCGGCGTCAGGGGTGCGGGTGGCGTATATCGATCCTCTGTGGGAGTGTGTTTTTACGGTCTGTGCTCGCCATTGTCGGGTTTAGTACCTTTCTGTTATGAAATTTATGAAAACGTGAACATCTCTTGTTTTCTCTCTCTTACTCTTTACAATTATTCTTTCCAACTTCTCTTTCTTCTCTTTCCTCCCTCCTTTCCGTACTTTCCTTCTTCCCTCCCTCCCTCCTTTCATCCCTCTCTCTTCCTCCATTCCTCCCTTCTCACTCAAAATGCAATCATGAACTAGACATGTTTATTATGTTCAGCTCATGTTTGCATTAAATGCAAAAGGTCTTTTCTTTTGCGTTCTACCATCGAAATTAACATTTTTTTCTCTGCTTGTTATCTCGCACAATGGATTCTTTTCCCCCTTTTTCCTTTTAAGAATCCAGCAGTACACAATTTACCACAAATAATCGTCATCCAAAGCCGTCCGAATTACGTGACGTGTGTGTCCAGTGAGGAGGAACTACAGCTCAGCTCCTCCCGCTGGCCATGACGGCTTCTCCGTGCATTGAGATGTTATAGGCATTTCAATTATCGTCCAGCATTCCTAATTTAGCGAGAACCTGTTCGATCAAATATTGCCCGACGAGGACCCAGATCCATCACGGCCACAAGAGCGGAAATCCCACTGCTATCGCCGTGTCTTCCGTCTCTCTCGTCCCGGCGGTGGATTTCTTGTCAAGTGAGAGGGCCAGGAAAAAGTTGCCGTGAAGGTGACAAACGACTTTCATTTGGTGACAGCTGACGGCCCAACAATTAATACGAGTGTCCGGGCCCTGCAGATTATGGACGCTGTCTGAGGCGACACAGTTTGGACGCCGTTTAGTCTCTCTCCCTTCTTCTTAGGGAGAGGGAGGAAGGAAGGGAGGGAGGAAGACGGCATACAAGGGATGCTGAGGATGAGGGAGGGAGAGAAAGAGGCGGATTTCCCCCTTTTTTGTTGGGAAAAGATAGCGTGGAGACGGAAAGTCACATGTTTCCTGAAAAGAGTAGAGGAAGACTGCGAGGAGCCGGGGAGGTGGGGGAGCCACAGTCACCATCTTTATTAGAAAGATGAGAGAAATAGTGGGAGGGTCACGTGGGGGAAACAGGAAGAGGGAGGGGGGTTATGAGGCCCTGTAGATGGGGGACGACGGAAATAGACGTGGGCTAAGAAAACACAAGGAAAAAGTGAAGGTTTATGAGTGCAGGAGGACCAGAGGCCAACGAGGTCGAGGGAGGTTTATGAATGGCGAGATATAGTTGTAGGCAGGAAGGGTAATGAGTAGGCCTAATAGAAAGGAAAGGAAATTTATGAGGTCTAAGAGAGTCTAGAGTGGATTATCAGCGCTTGAGAAATAAAAGGAAGCTCACGATTTCCAGGAAAAGGGCGAGGAGCTTGTGAGAATCAGGGAAACGGAACCTTGGAAAAATAAGAGATCTAAACAAATAAAACCAAACCAATCAATCAGTCAATCAATCAGTCAATCAAAACACACACACACACACACACACACACACACACACACACACACACACACACACACATATATATATATATATATATATATGTATATGTTTATATACGTGTGGTTAATAAAACTCTTGAGAGTAGTGAGTGATATAAATGGACATCAACTCAGCAATGACAGAAACCACGGGGGTTCGTGAGGAAAAAGGGAATGGTGGCGGGGGAGGAGAAGTGATGGGGATGATGATAACGGAGAAAGAAGAGAGACCAAAAATATAAATGACGGAAAGGAGCAAGCGAAATCATGACAGGAAAAGTAATGAGATTTGGGTAATTGATTGTTTGCCGTCCTTAAAATAGAAAAGAAAAAATGAAGGTTGCAGGGAAGTAAGTTCGAATAGTTAGAAAGTTTCTAAAAAGTAGGTGCTCTGTTGCTGTAAACCACAATCTATAAATTTACGAACCGCATTTTTTAAGCTGCCTTTTTTCTGTTTGATGCTGGATGTCATAGCGAAAATATTGTAAGTGTAAATGATAAATAGTTTAATCTTCAAACTAATAATAAAAAAAAAAAAAAAAAAAAAAAAACGCACCAAAACATATACATACTGGTTAAAAAAGAAAGCTCATTATTTTCAAAATAAAGGAAGCACACAGACAAATTATGTTCAAATTATTATGAT
>NC_061827.1:27306583-27309083 GCF_019202785.1 Penaeus chinensis | reverse complement strand
AATCATTCCCTCCGATGATGATCTTGTAAATATATAAAGAGAAAACTCCTACACTCAACCTCAAGCTTCAGCACACATTTCAGTGGACTTTCTATGTAGCAGTTGTATCTCAAGTCATACTTGGTAACGATTTTTTAAGAAACTTGACACTACTTCTACGAAATCTACTAATGCTCAACTTCCATATGGAAACGCCTTGCAGATCTTCACAATCGATACCAACAACCCATTTGCATCACGTTGAAGTCCTTTCCTTCACTTAATCAGCCATACTCTGCAACCCTTCCTATAAAGCATTCTGTTACTCATCACATTGAAACAACTGGTCGACCTACACATGCTAAGTCTCGTCGATTACCTCTAGAACGGTATCATTTAGTAACAGTAGAGTTCGAGTCCTTACTACATCTTGGAATTATCCATGCAAGTTTCAGCAACTGGTCATCTGCACTGCATGTCGTTTCTTAGAAGAATGGAGAACCATATATGACCCTGTGGTAACTACAGAGCTCTCAATGCTCAAACGCTGATGGATCATTACTCAATTCCCAACATTAAAGAATTTACTTCACAACTTTCTGGATGTTCCATCTTCTCTAAAATTGATCTGGTTAAAATATTCCACCAAATACCAGTCCACCCTTCAGACATCCCAAAACAGCCATTTCCATCCCATTTGGCTTGTATATGTCTGGATGCCTTTTGGATTGAAGAGTGCTATACAAATATTCCAGTTTTATGAGGACTACCATTTGTCTTTACTTATACTGATGATCTACTCATCGCCAGTAAGGATACTGCTGAACATCAGGATCATCTAGTGCCAGTTTTCAAACATCTGAATGATTACAGTATTCAAATTAAGACGAGTGTGTCTGGAGTTTCATCAGTTGATTTTCTTGGCCACAATGTTTCTATAGCATGTATCACTCCATTCAACAGTTTCCTAAGACAACTACACAGTGGCAGCTCAAGGAATTCCTAGGGATGATTAACTACCACAACA
The DNA here is from genome assembly GCF_019202785.1 of Penaeus chinensis. NCBI lineage: Eukaryota > Metazoa > Arthropoda > Malacostraca > Decapoda > Penaeidae > Penaeus > Penaeus chinensis. Next base: position 27,308,077 of record NC_061827.1, on the reverse strand, counting down.
GATTTTTTCTGAGGAGTTCTCTACTTCTCGAACCTCTGTATTCCATAAACAGACTATGCAAGAGAGGTCAGTCAGTTGTTCTTATCTGGACTCCTGAAGATGCTGCTGCTAAGCAAGCCCTTGGTGCAGTAACTACACATAGCTTTCCCAGTCAAGATGCCCCAATGTCCATCACTACTGATACCTCCAACACTGGCACTGAGCTCTCCTGCAACAATATGTTGAAGGTGGATGGAAACCTTTAGCCTTTTTCTTAGAGAAGCTAAATAATGCTGAATAGAACTAAAGCACATTTGATCGAGAACTTTTATCTGTTTACAAAGCGATCAAATGGTTTCAGCATTTAGTAGAGGGCAAGAAGTTCCACGTCTTCACTGACCACAAGCCTCTCTCTACTATCTTTATCACTAATAAGCCAATACTCCAGATGATGCCCTGTTTCGCCACGTCTCTGCTGTCAATTCTTCCCTCACTGATTATTCAGCAATTGCCGCAGACCAAGCCATTGATCCTGAGATAATCCTGCCTCTCCAGTGAAGAAAATTAAAGTTCTTGGAACAGACCTGTATGCTGATGTTGCTACAGACACCATTCGTCCATATCTATCTTAGAAATATCAAGCAACTCCATGAAAATCTCCCATCCTGTTTGGCGTGCATCACAGCATCTACCGACCTTAAGGTTCATCTGGACTAGTATTTACAAAGATGTAAGAAACTGGACATGTTCTTGCATTAAGTGTCAAACTTCCAAGGTAACTACAGTTTCTCCTCTTATGCCCTTCAAACCAGTTACCTCTAGATTCGACCATGTTCATGTTGATCTTGTTGGTTTCTTGCCCTACTCCAGTGAATACAGGTACATCCTCACCTGTATCGACAGATTTACTAGATGGCCAGAGGCAATTCCTCTTGCTGATATTCATGCTGATACTATAGCACATACCTTTATTGCTGGTTGGGTATCAAGATTTGGAGTACCAACCAATTTAACATCAGACAGGGGAAGTCTATTTGAGTCGCAACTTTGGAGCACGCTTATGACTTTGCTTGGAATTCGATGTCGTCGGAAATCTACTTACCATCCTCAGGCAGACTGGGCTACTTCTTTCCCTCTTGTGCTTTTAGGCATTAGGAGCTCTCTCAAATCATATCTTGGCTCCGCTTCTGCTGAGCTTGTATATGGAACATCCGTCCAGCTACCTGGTGAATCACTCAACAGTTCCACAAGCTCCATTACCAAACCTATTCAGGATTATGCAGCCAAGCGCAGGGATGTGATGTCCACTCTTCAGCTTGTTCAACCACGGCAGGCCGTCTCCATGACTGTACCCATGTGATTGACGGAGTTGATTCCATCCGACGTCCACTATAGCTACCATATGAAGTTCTTAGGCACACAAGAAAGACTGTTACCATCAACCTTAATGGGACTTCTAACGCAATTACCATCAATCGAGTTAAACCTGCTTACTTGCTAGATGTACCTAACTAC
>NC_061827.1:27276583-27279083 GCF_019202785.1 Penaeus chinensis | reverse complement strand
TCATCATCATCATCATCATCTTCATTATCATCATCATCATCGTCATCATCATCATCATTATAGTTACTATCATTATAATTGTTGTAATTATTTTCACTGATATTATTTTCATTATTATCATTATTATAATCAATACTGTTATCATCATCATGGTCATTACTGTTATTTCTATTTTCGTCTTTATTATCACTAGTATTGTTACTATCATTGCTATCATTATTGCTAATGTTATTATGATTACAATAATAATGATAATCATTATTATTGTAATTATTATTATCATGTTTTTTTAATCATTATAATCTTACCGCTATTATTATTATTATTATTGTTATTTGTATTATTATTATTATTATTGTTATTATCATCATTATTATTACTATTATCATTATTATTACTATTATTATCACTATTATTATCATCATTAATATAATTTTTATCATCATCCACATCGTCATCAACATCCTCATCACAGTATTTTAATAATAATAATAATAATAATAATGATAATAATAGTAATTATCATTATTATTATTATTATTATTATTATTATTATTATTATTATTATTATTATTGTTGTTGTTATTATTATTATTATTAGTTTTATCATTATTATCAATTTCATTAATATTATCATTATTATTATTATTATCATTATTATTATCATCATCATCATTATTATTAATATTATTATCACTAATATTATTATTATTGTTATTATCATCATCACTGTTATATTTTTTTATCATTATTGTAAATATTATCATTACCATTATTAATATTATTATTATCATTATTATTATCATTATTATTATCATTATTATTATTATTGTTATTATCATTATTATTATTATTATTATTATTATTATTATTATTATTATTATTATTATTATTATTATTATTATTATTATTATTATTATTATCATCCTTCTTCTTCTTATTATTATTATTATCATCATCATCATCACTAGTATTATTATTATTGTCACCATTATTATTACCGTTATCATTATTTTCAATTTTGTTATTATTATTATCATTATTACTATAATTATTATTATCATTAATGTTATTATTATTATCATTATTATTATTATTATTATTATTATTACTGTTGTTAATATTATAATTGTTATTATAATTATCGTTATCATTATTATCATTATTATTATTGTTATCATTATTATCATTATTATCATTACTGTTAATGTTATTATTATTACTACTAATATTATTATTATAATTATTATTACCATTATTGTTATTGTTATCATCACTATTGCTACTATTAACTTTATTACAATTACTATTATTATCATTATTATTATCATTATCGTTATTATCATAATATCAATATTACTTTTTCATTATTATTATGAAAATAATAATTATTATTATCATCATTATTATCATTATCATGATTATCATTACTATTGATAATAAAATTATCCTCATCCTTATTATAATCATTATCATTATTATTTTTATCATTATTAACATTATTATTACTACTACATCTACTATTAGTATCATAATTTTCACTTGTATCGTTATTGTTTTAATTATTATTAGTAGTATCATTATCATCATTTTTTTTTTGTCATCATAATTTTCATTACCATTATCACCAGAATTATTATTGTTATTATCATTATTATATTTCTTGTTTCTATTATTGCTATTATTATTGTCCTTGTCATTACTATTATTATCATATATTATCGTCATTATCATTTTCATTGATGTTATTGTTATAATTTTTATCATTAACATTATTATAATTTTCTCTACTCCTGTTCTTATTATCCTTATCATCTTTACTGTTATCATTATCACTATTTTCATCATTGTTATTATAATCATCATTATTATTAATATTATTATTATCATCATGATTGTTATTATTGTTGGTTTTACCATCATCCTCTTCACCATTTGTATTATTATTGTTGCTGTTACCATCATCATCCTTTGTAATATAATTACTACCATTATTCTATCCTTCGCTTCCTCTTTCCCTTTTCCTTTCCCTCTCTCCCTCTCTCCCTGCCTTTCCCTTCCCTCCTCTACCATCCCATCTCCCTCCCAGATCTTCCTTAAATGTACTACTCCCCTACTACTTTAAGCCTTACACCTGCTCTCCCCTACTCCGGGAGGCTGAAGCAGATGCAGAGTTATAAGATCAGTATCATTATTCTCATAATTATCATCCTCACCGTCTTTATCGTTATAGTCGTTATCATCATCATTATGATTATTATTGTTATTATTATTATCATTATCATTATAATCATTATTATTATTATTATTATTATTATTATTATTATTATTATTATTATTATTATTATTATTATTACTACTGTTATTATTATTATTATTATCATTATTATCATTATTATCATTGTTATCATTATTTTCATTATGATTATCATCATAATCACCATTATTATCATTTATATAGATCATTTAATTCTAATTTCATAATAATCATCATTAAATT
>NC_061827.1:27249083-27251583 GCF_019202785.1 Penaeus chinensis | reverse complement strand
ATTTGTCAGGGTGCAATGATCACTGGCAGGACTCACTGATACAGGGGGCACTCATCCCAAACGGCTGCAGTGGCAAGAAAGACTGAGTGCCACAGAATATGTGCCAAACAGAATAAATGTAACCTACAAGAAAGAACAGCAGAGATATATGGAGTCCCTGATATGGATATTTGTACTTACCAACGTCCCACCGCTGCCACCAAATAATCTATAGCCAAAAAGAACACATTATTGTTGCATACAATTTTATTCACTGGTCACTACTAACACAATGGAAGACACTAGATCAGGACCATCATTATATTTATTTTAATTATTACAAATATTGCAGTTGTCATTTCTATTATTTATGTTATTGTGATAATGATAAAGATTATTGTTATTGTTACCATCATTACTGTAGTTATTATCCTTATTATCGATACTATAATATCATCACTATTATCCTCATCTTATTGTCATTGTTATCAATATTATTGCTTATTGTTATTGTTGTTATTGTCATTGTTATAATTGGCATCAATGCTAGTATCCTTATCATTGTTTATATCGTTATCATTATTATTATTGTTGATATTAGTATTATAATTATAACTATAATCATAACTATAATTATTTTTTTATCATAATATTATTATTATTATTGTTATCACTATTATCCTTATTACTATTATTATTATTATTATTATTATTATTATTATTATTTTCCTTATTATCCTTATTATTATTACTATCATTATTATTATTATCATAATTATTATTATTATTATTATTATTATTATTATTATCATTATCATCATTATCATTATCATTATTATTGTTATCAATATTGTTATCATTACTATTATTATTATCATTTCTATCATCTTCTTATCATTATTACTATTACTATTAATATTATTATTTTTATTACTTATGCTTCTTATTATTTTCTTTATCATTATTGTTGTTGGTGCTGTTGTTTTCGTTTTTATCATTATTGTTGATATTATTACTGTTATTATCATTGTTGTTGTTATCATTATCATTATCATTATCATAATCGTAATTATAATTAAACTCATGATTACAATTATGATTACAATCATAATTATAATTCTGATTATAATAGTGATGATAATATTAATTATTATTATTGCTATTATTACAATTTATTATTATGAATATTATAATTAATAATAATAATAAAACATAATAATAATAACAATATTATTATTATTATGATATGACGATCATTTGTAGCGGCATCAGCAGTACGATAGTGATCATTATTGTTATCATTACTGTTATTAGTAATAATCATTACCATCGTTAGCATTATTACTGGCATTATTATTATTATTATTATTTTTATCATTATCATTATCATTATCATTATTATTGCAGTTATTGTTCTTATTATTATTAGTTGTAGTAGTATTAGTAATAGCAGTATTATCATTATTACTATTATCATTATCACCATTATCATCACTATTATAGCATCATTATCATTATCATTATCTTTATTATTAACATTATCATCATTGTAGACATTATCATTATCATTGTCATTATCATCCTCATCATCATCATCACCATCACCATCACTGATATCATTGTCTTTGTCTTTGTTATTATTAGTATTAATATTATCATAATTATTTTTATTGTTTTTGTTGTTGTCATTATCATTACGATTGGTAGCATCATTTTGAATATTACTGGTATCATAACCGATATCAATACCATTATCATTGTTGGCATTATTCTCATTTTATTCTCGTTGTTATTGTAAGTATCTTTATTATAATATTATCATTTTCTTTATTATAAGTTACTCGAATAATGGAATACCTGTACGAGCTACAATCGCCAAGGAGGGCCCAGAATAAAGGCATGCCAGTAAACAGCTGATCTTTCCTAAAGTAAACTACAAAAAGGTTTCCTTAAAACTTCTCCAGGACCTCTTTGTAGGAGCAATAATCGTGGCTAAACTGCGTCGCTGGACCCGGCTGAGTTATTTGACGTGAGCAGGTGAGCGTGACGAACAAAAATGACCTCAGATGACCAGAGTGGCCACAAATTTTGGTTTCATGATAAATACTGACTTGCAGGAAGCTCCCTGTAAAATATTCTCCGAATGTCCCTTTTTTCCCGTCGTGAACTGGACGATTTTATTTTAGGGAATCTGGGAAGGTTTCTTGTGCGGTAGATTGATTGATGCTGCGTCGGGGAGGTCTCCTTTGTGGCCGTCGCGCTGCACGGCGCCCTCCGCTCCTCCTTTACTGTCTACCTCCCTTTGTGGCTTTCTCATTGCACTGCGACCTCTGCCTCTCCGTCAGTGTCAGGCGCCCTTTGTAGACTCACAACGCAACGGCTCCTCCTCCGGACTGTCGCTGCGAGTTTTTTCTCACTCCGTTGTTTCACTGCCAATCTCCCTTTCCGGCGCCCTTACGGCGTTCCACCACGTGACCACTTGACTGTTGGTCGCCCTTTGATTTTATTTCATGGGCTGGCT
>NC_061827.1:27214083-27216583 GCF_019202785.1 Penaeus chinensis | reverse complement strand
CGCTTCGTCTGCCGTACAGTTCGAGCAGACGCCTGTGTCCCCGCAGCAGAGCCCATATACATTTATTTTTCAACGATTGTACACATAACGGTGTGTTACTGCAAGTTACAGGTCTGAACTATGCCCAGCAGATGTGTACTTCATATTTCTATCAAACTCTATTTCGTATACTATGCAGACAATTGTATATTACTCTACTGTCATAATCTAATATAGATTACTACAAGCAAATAAATACCCTGTGCACATACATCCCAACCCCCACGCGTGCCAAACTTACTCTTTTACACACATATCGATCGAGACCAGCGATATATGTGGGAAGTGATACCGATCCGCCGAAGGTGTTTGGCTGTAACGGATCTAGAGAAGGTAATGCATGTTTATCAAAGGGCGCGGGACGTGACGAGAATTCGAGGACACTCAAACGAGGCTTGGGTCGCGGGATGGCAGCTGCGAGTGCGATACGTGTGTGAAGATGTTACAGGAGCCTCGGTGTAGCATTAAGGTTACGCTTCTGAATTCTTGTTTTTTTGTGGAGGTTAAGGCAGGGTCGGGCAGGCGGCGGGGCGCGGGAGAGGCGGCGAGGGGAGCAATATCCCCGGGCGGCTCCTAACTGCAACACTCCCGCCATAAAGGGCATCAGTGTCAATAATGAGCATGAGCAGTTGGCCCATCCAGCCTGACACGACCGCACCAGGAAATTCTGGACTTCTTAATGGCTGGGTTAATGTGCAGCTGCCAATGAGAGGAACCGTCATGGCGATGGAAATTGGCAGTTTGGCCGGCCGGGAACACCACTGTTGTTGTCCACACGCTCTCTATACGGTTCCTAACGTCCCGGCCACACACAACTTTTACACCAAACCTGCCTCTGCTGTCATAGATTTTAAGAACTAAATACTAAGTTTGCGAGGTGATTTTCCAATAGCTAGACACGGCGTTTCGCAGGAGGGCGAGCAAGACCCTCTTCCTCCAGCGAGAATCTGCGGTAAAGTTATATAATGAACACTTGCTCCGCCGCGCCGTCATTATGGGTTATGTTCACCGCCTAGGATTAATATCGATAAGTGGAGCTACAAACATGGCTGAAGCTAGAGCCATAACCACGCTGCTCCGCCGTATAAAAATTGCAAAGCCTAAAATCTGGCCGTGATTCCCGGCCCAACAGGCACCTGGATATCCGGAACGAGAGATACAACAGAAAATAAGATCCACAATCAACAGAGCGAGATTGCGCGCTCGGGAGACAAAAATAAAGCTCACTCCGAAGGTGTCATTCAGTGTTCTTTGTGGTCGGAAGCATAATGCAGTTCCCTATGGGTTTATCAGATCAAGTTTTAATTAAATTTTCGCCTTTACGTAATTAAGTCTCGCTCAACGGCCGTATAAAACAAGATAATGGTCCTCGCCTGATCGCGGCCAAAATTTCAAGTCATCATATATTCCCAACATTTTGCGCCAGAATTTGATTACTCTTTAGGAGCGAAACGAAGTATCGGAGAGGAAGATCCTGGAGATTGTATTTAGATCAAGTCCAGATTATTTCTGGATTGATTTACTAAGATTGGATAAGGAGGAGTTAGATTTTATTTGAATTTTAGAAGATATGGTTGTTATATTTTGCTAAAGCGGGGGAAGGCTAATATTCTTACGTGAGATAGTTTACTTAGATTGGGTAAAAGCTACTTAGATAATGCGGTGATATGTATCCCTGCTTGGCGCGAGAGCTTTGGCCGTCACGGTATCGGCGGCCGCGCTTTATGCCGCAAGTTGTAGCCGAAATGTAGAGGGAATTCTTATTGATCCCGGACGCCGCCTCGCCAAGAGTCAATTAAGATTCAGCTCCATTTTCTTTAAGCGAAGGTTTAATTACATTAGCGTGAAATCTGGCGAAGGTTAACGGTTAGTCGGGTATTCACTTCATAATATCCACATTCGCTTAATAGAATCCGGCAAATAAGACTTTTCGGGGCTTTCTCGCGCCGCCCGGAGCTGGATGAGATAATTAGCGGCAGGTGACGGATGGGGCTCACCTGTTGCCGCCTCCGGCCGCTCCGTGACAGCAGGCCGGTCTTGACTCACACGCGAGTGTGTCTGTGTGTGCGTAGTTCTTTTCCCTACCTGTTTGCATCTGTATCTATGTCTGCCTATCTACCTAACTTTTCATTTAGCCTTTCCTTTCTCTCGTCCCCCCACCTCTCTCTCTCTCTCTCTCTCTCTCTCTCTCTCTCTCTCTCTCTCTCTCTCTCTCTCTCTCTCTCTCTCTCTCTCTCTCTCTTTCTTCTCTCTCTCTCTCTCTCTCTCTCTCTCTCTCTCTCTCTCTCTCTCTCTCTCTCTCTCTCTCTCTCTCTCTCTCTCTCTTCTTCTCTCTCTCTCTCTCTCTCTCTCTCTCTCTCTCTCTCTCTCTCTCTCTCTCTCTCTCTCTCTCTCTCTCTCTCTCTCTCTCCTCTCTCTCTCTCTCTCCTCTCTCTCTCTCTCTATCTCTCTCTCTCTCTCT
>NC_061827.1:27206583-27209083 GCF_019202785.1 Penaeus chinensis | reverse complement strand
TCGTGCGTGAACATGTCTTCCATTGCCAGAAGCACCTACACTACACCCGATCTTCACCGTAGTTTCCTTCGCAATCCCCATTTCATCCGCTGTAAATCCTCACCACGCCCTTTACCACGCCCCTTACCACGCCCTCGGCAAATCGCCACTTTTCACCCACCGCCACGCCTTCACCACACCGAGCTATCAGCCTCACAAATATGATCAGATCTCATAGGCAGAAGACGGCGTTGTGAAGTTGCAAAGTCGAACTTGCGATATTCGCCTCGGCTAAAGTATGTTGGTGAGGGTTTTGTCACCCGAGATCCCGGCGATAGCGGCCGCGATGTGCGGCGGGGGCAGCGGGGAGGGGGGGGAGGGTCTTTCCCTTTCAGGATTTGGCCGCGACCTGCGCTCGCTCGAAGGGAGGGAGGCCCTGCCGTGCTACGTGACAAAATGGACACATGTATCATTCATCCATCTATGCATACATACATACATACATTCACACGTGCGCGCGCACACAGACACACACACAAACACACACACACACAAATACACATACACACACACACACAGACACAATATATATATATATATATATGTATATATGCATAATGACTGCTCCGATGGACCAGTGGTTAGAGCACACACACACACACACACACACACACACACACACACACACACACACACACACACACACACACACACACACACATACACACACACACACACACATTTATACATATATACATATATATGATTATATATGTGTATGTATACGTACATATATATCTATATTTATATCTACATTCACACACACACACACACACACACACACACACACACACACACACGCATATATATATATATATATATATATATATATATATATATATATATATATATATATATATATATATATATATATATATATATGTCACGATACACACTCTCTATGTACACACATTCAAAACAGCAGTTTTTTTTTTTTTCGTTTTTTACGTCATAACAGTGGCTGACTTGAAAGGCCCAGTTTACGCCTGTGAGGGGTTCCTGCAGAAGCCGCGCGGGCCTCTCGGCCAACAGATCTAGGAATCGCCGCAGCCTTTATAGTTATGGGCGCGGCTTAGGCTGTTTTCAAAATTAATTTGCTCTTAAATCGCTTGGCACTCTCTAGTTTATGGATGGGCTTTGGAGCACCATCACCATGGATTTATAAGAAACCGCGTTTCCCATGGTTGTAACAAAAGGAAATGTATCTGGTATCTTGATATCACTGATTTCCCAGTGTGCAACTGAAGCGCCTCAAATAGTCGTAACTTTTCTACATTTCAAATAATCGTAAAATGTAACACGAAGATAAAGAACATCCCAACTCACACAACATTCAATCACAACAGGAAGCACACACACAAATTTCTCGTCACCAAACACGGGTCTCTTATGTTGATGATGAGATAGGCATTCAGTTACGATCAGCACAACACATAACTTAGTCCCGGCCGTCCGTTGCAACGCCGTTCAGCAGAAGCCCGATCCTCAGTTGCAGCATTAGGAAGCTAAATCATTGTCGGTCATTCATGAAGGATGACACTGCTGCACGCCGGCCGCTGGCTCTCAGGGCCATGTGCTCGTGTCTGTGTATTAGCATCTACCTTAACTCCTGGAGTGTCTGTGCACATGTAGATGAATATATTTTGAGTTTGTCTTATTTAAAATGCTATTTCTATTATATGTTTCAATGTTTCCTTTCGTTTAAAGAATGAACATTATTGTTTCAGAAATTTGCCTTTGTGTGACCTTTTGTAGCACAATACACTTATCCATGACCGCAGTTAGTAGTAGCCAAATGTATATCTTTATTAAAGTAATCAAGAACATTCTTTGAATGTTCAAAAATTAAGAGCATTCAAAACGGACAGGGAAACCAAAAGCGAATTAATTCTGGCCGTTGTAGTTTCTTTCTGGTTTATGGAGCAACTTTGGACGGCAATTACTGTCTGTCATACTGGCTGTAGAGTCATTTGAAGCTTGTGATCATACTATGCGTGTACCGTCGGTTTAAGTCGCTATCAAAGCATGTACATGAAGTATGAAATTATTTTTTTTAAGAGAGAGAGAGAGAGACAGAGAGAGAGAGAGAGAGAGAGAGAGAGAGAGAGAGAGAGAGAGAGAGAGAGAGGGAGAGAGAGAGAGAGAGAGAGAGTGAGAGAGAGAGAGAGAGAGGGAGAGAATGAGAGAGAGATAGATAGACAGACATATAGATAGATAGATAGATAGATAGAGAGAGAGAGAGAGAGAGAGAGAGAGAGAGAGAGAGAGAGAGAGAGAGAGAGAGAGAGAGAGAGAGAGAGAGAGAGAGAGAGAGACGAGAGAGAGAGAGAGAGAGAGAGAGAGAGAGAGAGAGAGAGAGAGAGAGAGAGAGAGAGAGAGGGAGAGGGAGAGAATGAGAGAGAGATAGATAGACAGACAGAAAGATAGATAGATAGATAGATATATAGATAGATAGATAGAG
>NC_061827.1:27174083-27176583 GCF_019202785.1 Penaeus chinensis | reverse complement strand
GTAGAGAAGGGAAAAGGGGGAAGGGAGGGAGTTGGGGATCGGAAGGAGAAGAAAGAGGGTAAGGGAAGTGTTTGTAGGATAAACGAAGGGAAAGGAAGGGGTGGGATGGTGAGAGAGGGGAAAGGAGGGTTAGTGTAGGAGAGGGAAAGTGTGGGTGGGGGAGAGTGAGGAAGGGAGGGAGTGAGAGGATGCACGAGGGGAAGGGATAGAGGCGGGCGGGTGAGCGAGGGGAAGGGAAGAGGCGGGAGGGTGAGCGAGGGGAAGGAAAGAAGTGGGAGGGTGAGCGAGGGGAAGGGTGGGCGCGAGGGGGGCGAGGGGAAGGGAAAGGGTGGGGGAAAAGAGAGGAGGCTTGTGGGGACGATTCCTTTTTTTGTGTGTGATGGTATATGGAGGGCGAGAGACGAGGGGAGGCGGGGAGAGCTCCGAGGGGGGTTTGGGGTGAGGTGGGGGGTGAGGGGGTGTTGATGAGCAGGGAGTGCTGGAGGTGAGAGAAAGTATTGTCAGCTGTGGTGATGATCGCTTGTTTTGCTGTTGAGGAGAGGGAAGATGACGGTGGTGACACTGACGGCTTGTTACACGGGTGACAATGATTTATAAAGTTCATTATTTTTCCTCCTGTATATTCATTCTGTTTGTTATTTTATTTGTTTTTGTATTTCCAGTCTGTACGTTTTTTGCAAGATAATCTATGAAATAAACATGACTACCATCTCTCCGAAAGTATCTCTTGGGTGTTCACGCTTTCATTGCAGAACTCCAGACGATGGCGTGAGGCAAGAGGAAAGAGAACAGAAAAAAAGCTATCCATATGGAACCGGCATGATTTATGCCTTCAATTTTGCCTGTGAATTTGCCATATTTGCTTGACTTGTGCCCCCCTCCCCTCCCCCTCGCACGCCATCGTCTCGAGGAGCGTCTTGGAGCGAGTTCTCCATCCCGCAACCCTCGCTGCCTCGCTAGCCAATAATTCGTAAGTCTATTTGAAAATATTACGATATAAACAAGGTGGTGAGTGAAGAGCATTGATGGCGGGAGAGTCTTTTTAATCCATCGATTGAGCCAAGGGCATATTTCACGGTTTTCTTTGAACGCTTAGAAGTTAAGAGAGGGAAAGAGAGAATGGGGGAGAGGAAGAGCGAGAAAGAGGCTGCGAGAAATGGGCGGCTCGTCGTTGTTGTTGCTGCTGCTGTTGTTGTTGTTGTTGTTTTGCTGTTGCTGATATTGCCCCTCGCAGTAAAACAGACAAACGTACGTGGATGTTTTCGGAGACGGTTTTGTTTCGTGCTGAATTACTGTTCTTGTCCGTGGAAGATGCTATCTGGCGTATCCGATTGCTGTTGTGTCCGTGAGTCTGCTTCTTATGAGAGTGACGCTGCCTCCATGTCTGATGCGTTCCCGAAGTTTGTTATGCCGGAGGATGTCGTCACGCTGTTTTATTCAGGGATTTGTTCTCTTGCCGTTGTTTGCTCGCTCGCGTCTGTCGGTGCTTGTGTTTGTCATGGTTTCGGTCATGGATTCATGTCAAAGTCGTGCTTCGTCTAGCGAATAGGTTTTTGAAGGAATATAATTGAGATTGAATGTATGGAAAGACCATGTGTTGTGTATAATGAATGTATACACGAATGTAGTTATTTGCCCTTGCACTATGGCCTTGAATATCTCCATGCACTCTTAGTCACAATCTGCACATAATTGTGCCGCTGTGTTTAGAGGCGCAGCAAAAGCCGCCCCCCCACCCCCCTTCGCCCTCGGTGCGGTCACGAGGAAGAGGTTATGGTGCGGCTTGAGCCCTTCCGCAGCCGCCCTCGCAGCCATCTCTGGGAAGCGGGCTTTTGTTCCTTCGACGAACACTTTTCTTCCCACGAGGAACGCCATGCAGGTACCGCTCGTGTGCATGGGCGCACTGCCCCGAGGAAGGGGCTGCCAAGTTTTCATTAAGTGTGTATTTGGTGGATGGAGCGGGTGTTTCAGCATGATGGAGTGACGTCATCAGCTGCACACTGTCACTTCCCTGAGGGCGCCGGCTCGCTCTACGGTAATTTCATCCGACGCGCCGGTTTCATTCCGGTAATCGGCTGGTACGACAGCCTCACTCCGTCTTAGGGGACCTAAACATAAAGCTAATTAAGTATTAATGGCTCTGATTTATGCCCGCGCCTGTAAATGCAAATATGAAATATGAAAATGAAGATGAGTGCAATAAAAGAGATATATGGGTGGGCGCAGGCCATTCCCCTAAGCCGGCGGCCCACTCGTCATCTTTACGGCCGTCCGTCCATCACAGCCTGACGCGGCGAGCTCCAGGGACCCGACACCACGCGGGCCGGGAGGGGGGGACGGGAGGGGAGGGGCGCGGAAGGGAGGCGGAGGGAGAAAGGAGGACAGGGAAGACAGGGACAGACGGAAGAGGGATAGACAGACACGGGGATGGAATATAGACAGATAAATAGATAGACAGATAAATAGATAGACAGATAGATAGACAGACAGATAGATAGAT
>NC_061827.1:27155307-27163983 GCF_019202785.1 Penaeus chinensis | reverse complement strand
GAGAGGGGAGAGAGGTGTGGGAGAAGAGAGAAGGAAAGAGAGAGAAAGTGAGAGAGAGAGGAGAGAGAGAGAGGAGAGAGGGAAAAAGGGGGGAAAAGGGGAAAGGGAGAGAGAGAGGGGAGTGGGGAAAAAGAGGAGAGGGGAGGGGAGAAGAGAGGGGGAGAGGAGAGAGAGGGGGAAAAGGGGGAGTAGGGGAGAGAGAGAGGAAAATTTTAAAAAGGGGACGAGGTGAGGGGAAAAAGGGGGAGAGGGGAGAGGGGAGAAAGAGGAGTGAGAGAGAGAGAGAAGGGGAAAAAGAAGAGAAAAGGGGGAGGAGAGGGGAGAGAGAGGGAGAGGGTGGGAGGGAAAGAGAGGGAGGGAGAGACGGAGGGGAGGTGGGGAGGAGAGATTTAGGGGGAAAAGGAGAGAGGGAGGGGAGGGAAAAGGAGGGCAGGAGAGACACGAGAGAGAAGTGAATAATATCACGGATAAGGGGACAAGGCAGGCCCGGGGGTGATGAATAATGGAATGAGTGGGAAAAGGGGGGAAAAAAAGTATAAGACGGAAAGAGAGGGTTGATCAAAAAACCCGAGGTTCGTTAAAGGAAAAGGGGGGTTCCCCCGCGAGGAGGGGGAGAGAAGGGGGAAAGAGGGAAAAAATTGAGGGGGGAAATTTATGAATTGGATGCGGAGGGGAAGGAGGGGAGGAGGGGAGGAGGAGGAGGAGGAGGAGGGGAGGAGGGGAGGAGGAAGAAAAAGAAAGAGGAGGAGGAGGGGAGGGGAGGGGGAGGAGGAGGAGGGGGAGATTAAGTAGGGGGGGGGGAGGAGGAGGGGGAGGAGGGGAGGAGGGGGAGGAGGAGGAGGAGGAGGGGAGGAGGAGGGGGGAGGATGAAGGGGGGGGGGAGGAAAAGGAGGAGGAAGAGGGGGGGAGGAGGTGGAGGAGGGGGAGGAGGAGGGGGGGGATGAAGGGGGGGAGGGGAGGGGGGAGGAGGAGGGGAAAAGAAGAAGAAAAAGAAGAAGAAGAAGAGGGAGGAGGGGAGGAGGGGAGGGGAGGGAAAAGAAGAAGAAAAGGAGGAGGAGGAGGAGGGGAGGAGGAGGAGGAGGAGGAGGAGGAGGAGGGGGAGATTAAAGGAGAATGAGTTTGGGTGAGAATGAGTGGAGGGAATTTGGGGGGAAGGGGGGTGGAGGGGAGGGTAGGAGGAGAAAGGGGAGGAGGAGGAGGAGGCGTAAAAGAAGAAGGGGGAGGAAAAGGGGGGGAGGAAGGGGAGGAGGGGGAAGGGAGGGGGAAGTGGGGAGGAGGGAAGGGAAAGGGGCGGAGGGAGGAGGGGAGGAAAGGGGGGATTTAAATAGGGAAATGAGTGGATGGAATGGTGGGGAAAAGGGAATGAGGGGAAGAGGAGGAGGAGGAGGGGAGGAGGAGGGGGGAGGAGGAGGAGGAGGAGGAGGATGAAGGTAGGGGGGAAAAAGGGGGGGAGGGAGGAGGAAGAGGAGGAGGGGGAGGAGAAGGGGAATAAAGGGGGTGGAGAAAGGGGAAGGAGGAGGGGGAGGAGGAGGAGGGAGGAGGGGAGGAGGAGGAGGGGGGGGAGGGGAGGGGAAAGGGGGAGGAGGGGGGAGGAGGAGGAGGAGGGGTTTTGGGGGGGAGGAGGGGAGGGGGGGGAGGAGGGGAGGAGGAGAAGGAGGAGGAGGAGGAGGAGGAGGAGGGGAGGAGGGAAAAAGGGAAAAAGGGGGAGGAGGAGGAGGAGGGGGAAAGGGGGAGGAGGAGGGGGGAGGGGAGATTAAGTTTGGAGAAAGAGTGGTGGAAGGGGGTGGGGGGAATTTAGGAGGGAAAAGGAGGAGGAGGAGGATTTGGAGGAGGGAGGGGGAGGGGGGGGGGGAGGAGGAGGAGGGGAGGAGGAAAAGGGTGGGGAGGGAAAAGGAAAGGGGAGGAAGGGGAGGAGGAGGGGGGAGGCGGGAGGGGGGAATTTTTTTGGGGGAGGGGAGAAGGAGGGGAGGAGGAGGAGGAGGAGGGGGAGGAGATTAAAATAGGAGAAAGAGTGGGTGGGAATGAGTGGAGGGGGGAATGGGGGGAAAGGGGGGGAGGAAAAGGGGGAGGAGGTTAAGGTTTAGGGGAAAAAGGAGGAGGGGGGAGGAGGGGAGGAGGAGGAGGAGGAGGAAAGGGGGATGAAGGTGGGAAGGAGGTGGGGAGGGGAAAAAGGGGGAGGGGGTGGGGGGAAAGGGAAGGGGGGGTAGGGGTGGGGAAAGGGGAAGAAAGGGGAAGGGGGAGGAGGGGGGGGGAGGAGGAGGAGGGGGGGAGGGGGAGGGGAGGAGGGGAGGTGGGGGGTGGAGGGGGGGAGGTGGAGGAGGGAGAAAAAACAAAAAAAAGGAGGGAAAGGGGGAAAGGGAAAGGGGGGGGAGGAGGGGGGAGGAGGAGGAGGGAAAAAAATTAAGAGACAAAAAGACAGATAGCCCCCAAACCCGCATTGGCACAAGCAGACAGAGCGCCCAAACGGGCGAGCGACAAGCAGAAAGCAGCAAACAGGCCGAGGGCCCGAAAACGACAAGCAGAAGAAGACAAGCAGACAGAGCGACAAGCAGAAGACGCCAAAAAGGGCAGAGAGACAAGCGACGGCGCAAGCAGACAGAAATGACAAAAACAGACAGAGCGACAAGCAGACAGGGGGCGAAAAACAGAAAAGGCGACAAGCAGAAAGCGACAAGGGGACAGGAAAACAAAACGTAAAGAAAACAAAAAGAAGGGGAAAAGGAAGCAAGGGCAGAGCGACAAGCAGACCCGAGAGGGCAAGCAGACAGAAAAAGGGAACAAAGGGAGACAGAGCGACAAACAAAAAACAGGAGACAAACAAAAAGAAAAAGCAGGGGAGAAACAAAAAGTGTTTAAGCAGCCCGAGGGCCCAAAAAGGGGCGGGAACCCGGCAGGCACAGGGGGCAGGACTCCCGAGAACAGGTGAAGGAAGGGGGGGGGGGGGAGGCCGCCCAGACGGAGGGAGGGAAAGAAAAAAGGGCCGTGCGAGAGAGGTGAAAACGGGGGAGAAAAGAATTTCGAGAGAACTTTATTAACCCCTAAGCATGGTTGGGAAAGAGGGGAAAGGGTTTTGTTGCGGGGAAAGGAAAAAAAAGGGAAAAAGAGGAGGGAGAGAAGAAGGAAGGGGGGGGAAAACAGGGGGGGGAGAGATGGAGAAAAGAAGGGAGTGATGGGGAAAAAAGGGGGGGAGTAAGGAAATGAAAGGATGGGTGGGTTGGGGGAGGGAAGAATTTGGGGTGGGGGAAAAGAGGAAGGCCCAAAAAACAAGAAGGGAGAGAGAGAGAGGAAAAGGGGGAAGGAAAAGGAGAGAGATGTGAAGAGAGGAAAAACCCAGGGAGAGGGGAGGGGGAGAGGGGAAGGGGAAAAAGGGGGAGATTGGGGGGAGAAGAAGAGAGAGAGAGGGGGAGGGGGGGGGGTGTGGTAGGGGGAATGGGGTTGGGGAGAGGGACGAGAAAGGGAAAACCAAAGGGGGGGAAGACAGAGGGAAAAAAGAGGAGGACCCAAAAAAGAAATGGAGGGGGCAGGGGGGGGGAAAGGGGAAAAAGGGGGAAAAACAAAGATTTAAAACATGGAAGGGGGGTATAAAAGAAAAATAGAAATTAGCAAGTGGGGAGTAAATTTCGGGAAAAATTTAAAAACAAAAGACAAAAAGTTTAAAAGATGGAAGGAAAAGACAGTAAAAAAGAATAAAGAATCTTCAATTGAAAAGGGAAAAAGGGTAGACCATAGACAGGGCCGTTAAAAGAGGGAAAAAGAAAGAAAAAGAAATTTTAGGATTTTGTTTGGGCAAAATATCCCTTTAAAAATATACAAAAAAAATAGACAAAGGTTTTTTTTGTAAAAAAAACAAAAGGGGAAAAAAGGGGAAAGAAAGAAAAAGGGGCAAAGGACGAAAGGGGGGGAAAAAAGAGAAAAGGGGGGCCCTTTAGGGTGGATCGAAGTCATGGGGTGAAGAAAAGTTTACGTTTTAAAACCCGGGGGAAAAGACAAGAAAAAGGGATGAGCCCTTATTTGGGAAATGGGGTTGTGGGCCCGGGGGGGGGAGGGGGGGCGGGGGGCGGGGGGCGGGGAGGGGGGAGGGGGGGGGCAGGATGGAGCACTTTGGGTGTATTTTCGTATGATTAGTTTTTATAAGTGTTGGGGGTGTGTGTGTGTGTGTGTGTGGTGTGTGTGTGTGTTGTGTGGTTTTTGTGTGTGTGTGTGCATGTGTGCGTGATTTTGGGGGTTTTGTGTGTGTTTGTGGTGTGGTGTTTTTGTGGGTTTTTTAATTTTTCTTCGGTGGTGTGAAAATTTTATATATGTATATATATTTATAACATATATTTTATAATTTTATATTAAAATATATATTATTTATATTAATTTTTATTTAGGTGTGTGTGTTTTTGTGTGTGTGTGTTTGGGGCGTGGGGGTTTTTGCGTGTATATGTTAGGTGTTGTGTGTTAATTTTATATATATATATAAATATTTTAAAATATATTATATATATCATATTTTAAATTTATATTTAAAAATATATATATATATAATATATTTGTGTGTTTGTGTGTGTGTGTGTGGTTTTAATTATATATGTGTTTTATATATAAAATTTTTATATATATAATATTTTATATTGTTGGTTTTGTGTGTGTGTGTGTGTGTGTTGTATGTGGGTTGTGTGTGTGTGTGTGTTTTTTTTGCATATCTATGAAAAAAAAAACTTTTTATATAAATAATTTAATTTTTGGGCCTCCATATTTCATGTTTAAAGGGTAAAAAGGAAAGAGGGAAAGGGAAAAAAGAAATTGCGTTACAGGTAAATTTTCTCCCCGAAAGCAAAAACATCGGGCCCAGGAACGAGGGTAAGAAATGTGCGTGGTGTCGAGTTTCTTCTTTTCCTTCGCCCCAAGGGGAGACGGAGAGAGTCGGGAGGAGGAGCCCTGAACCCAAGGGGCAGGGACGGGAGCCAAAAAAACGAAAGGTGATGGAAGCCCAGCCCAAATTTTAGGCAAGGGGGGACGGATCGGTGTAAATTTGCCCCAAATGGGAAAAAAGGGGGGAAAAATTTAGAAAAAAGGGCAAAATTTAAAAGAACTTTGGGAAAAAAAAAAAACGGGGCAAAAAATGAGAAAAAGAAACGAAGGCCCCAAAAAAAAGAGAATGATGTGTGTTTTTAAAAGGGAATGTTGAAAAACTTTTGGGTTTTCCGTTTAATGTGTACGTATTAATTTTTTGGGGTGATTAAATTTTTCCCCAGAATAATTGAAAAAAAATTTTAAAGTTAAATTTGGAAAAAAGGGATGATATGCGGGGCAAGGAAGGATTCCCCAAGAAAAATATCAGTGGAAAAAAGATTCTTTTTCGAGATTGAGATTGAGTTAAGTTGATTTATATTGAAATTTAAAAATTATTAGTTGAAGAAAAAGTCAGAAAAATTGGGCCCGATCAAGGGTGGGAAAAGCCTCGCTCTAAAAACCCAAAGGGGTGTCCTGGCGTTGATTGGGGTGGTGGGCGGCCCCGGGGCATTTTGGGGGTGTCACTATCCGGGGGGGGGGGGGAGGGGGGGGGGTTTGGGGGGCAAAATGGGGCTATAGTCATTTACGGGGAAAACCAAGTGGCTCTTTTTGCTGTGGCCCCCCTTTGCGAGAGAAAAAGAGGGGAGAGAGGGGAGAATGAGATAAAAGAGAGGGGAGAGAGGAGGGGAGAGAGGGGGAGAGAGGGATGAGAAAAAAAGGGGAGGGGGAGAGAGTGAGAGAGGGGAGAGAGAGAGAGAGGGGAGAGAAAGAGAGGGGAGAGAAGAGGAATTTTGAGGAGAGAGAAAGAGGAGAGGGAGAGGGAGAGAGAGAAAAGAGAGGAGAGAGAGAGGAAGAAGAGAGGGGGAGAGGGGAGAAGGGGGAGAAGGGGGGAGAGAAAGGGGAAGTAGAGAGGGGAGAGAGAAAAGAGAGAGAGAGGGAGAGAGGAGAGGGACGAGGGGAGGGGGAAAAGAGAGGAGGAGAGAGAGAGAAAGAGAGAAAAGGGAGGAGAGGGAGTGGAAGGAGAGAGGGGAGAGATTGGGCGAGGGGAAGAGAAAGAGAAAAGGGAAAAGAGAGAGAGAATGAGAGGAGAGAGAGAGGAGGGGAAAGAATGGGGAGAGAGAGGGAGGGAGAGAGAGAGAAAAGAGAAAGAGGGGGGAAAGAAAGGGGAGAGGGGAGGAAGAGGGGAAGAGAGGAGGAGAGAGATTTAGAGAGACGGAGAGAGGGGGGAAAAGAGGAGAGAGGAAAAGAGAGGAAAAAAGGAGAGAGAGAAAAAGAGAATAAGGAAAGAGAGAAAGAGAAAAAGAGAGGGAGAGAGAGGGAAAGAGAGAGGGGAGAGAGAGAGAAAAAGAGGAGAGGGGGGAAAGAGGAGAAGGGTGAGAGAGAGAGAGAAGGGGAAGGGGAAGGAGAGAAGAGAGAGAAGGAGAAAGGGGAGAGAGGGAGGGGAAGAGAGAGAGGAGAGAGGGGAGAGAGGGAGGGAAAAAGAGAGAGAGAGAGGGGGGGAGGGGAGAGGGGAGAAGGAAAAGAGAGAGAGAGAGATGAGATAGAGAGGGGAGAGTGAGAGAAAGAGAGAAGTGAGAGAGAGGGGAGAGAGAGAGAGAGAGGGAGGGCGAAGGGGGGAGAAAGGAAAAGGGGAGGGAACGAAAGAGGGGGGAAAAAAAAAGGGAGGGGGGAGAGAGAGAGAGGAGGAGATGAAGGGGAGAGGGGGGGGGGGAAAAAGGAGAGAGAGAAAGAGGAGAAGAAAAGGGAGAGAGAAAGGAGAGAGAGGGGGAGAAAGAAAAGAGAAAAAGGAGAGAGAGAAAGAGGAGAGAGGGAGGGGTCGAAGAGGAGAGGGGAAAAGAGAGGGAGAAGAGAGAGAAGAGGGGGAGAGAGAGAGGAGAGGGAGAGAAGAGAAAACGAGAAAGAGAGAGAGAGGAGAGGGAGAGAGAAAAGAAAAGGAGAGAGGGGAGGGGAGAGGAAGGGGGGGGGGGGGGGGGGGGGGGGGGGGGGGGGAGGAGAGAGATTTAGAGAGAGAGAGAGAGAGATTTTTTAGAGAGAGGAGAGAGGAGAGAGAGAAAAGGGGGAAAGGAAAAGAGAGAGAGAGGGGGGAGAGAGAGGAGAAGAGGAGAGAGGGGAAAAGAAAAGAGGAGAGGGGAGAGAGATAGAAAAGGAGAGAGGAGGAAGTTTAGAGAGGGGAGAGAGAGAGAGAGGGGAGAGAGGAGAAAAAGAGAGAGAGATAGAGGGGGGGGGGGGGGGGGGGAGAGAGAGAGAAAGAGAGAGAGAGGAGAGAGAGAGGAGAAGGGGGAGAGAGAAGGGAAGGGGAGGAAAAGAGGAAGAGAGAGAAGGAGAGGGGGAAGGGGAAAAAGGGGAAGTGAGAGAGAGAGAGAAGAGAGAATTACCCAAAAGGGAAATAGGTTTCCCCAAAGTCGTCTTATTTTTCCCCCTTTTTCATTTCTCGTGTGAATCTCCGCGCGAAGTCGGGAAAATAATCAAAATTCCCTTTTGTGTTAAAAAAGCAGTTGGGGCTCTCGCCCAAGGGGACCCGTTTCTTGAATTCCGTTCCCGGGCCCCCAAACCCCCAAATGACAAAAGGGAAAAAAAACCCAAAAAAGGGGGCCAAAAAATTTGCGGGAGTCAGTGGGGGAGAAAAATAAATAATTTAAACGAAATTTTTGGGGAACGAAATTTCGAGGGATGGTGAGTAAGAGGCGGGCTGAGGACGTTCACAGAAATTTTTTTAGGGGTTAATTTATTTCAGCGGGGGGTTTTTACGGGCCCAGGATTTTGTTACCTTTTGCCCCGAGGACCCCCGCCCGGCCCCGCCGGGGGTCGCCCAAAAATTTGGGGAAAAAAACCTGGGGGAAGGGGGAGGGGAAGGAAGAAGGGGGGGAAGGGGGTAGGGCAGGATTGGGGAGAAATGAGAGGATAGAGATAGAGGGGAGGGGAGGAAAGGGAGAGGAAGGGGAAGGGACAGGTGTAACAGGTGTAAAGAGAGACGGGATGGCGAAGGAAGAGATGCAAACAAAGGAGAATAAATAATGGGCAAGAGAACGGGTTTCTGAGCCTAGCGATGGAAAAAAAGGGGCTGAGGGGGGGGTGCAAGGGGGGGTGAAGGGGGAGAGCAGTTATTAAAAGGGGGAGAAAAATAAACAAGATGAAGTCAGGGGAATCGACCAAGCTCTTGGTAACGAGAGCGTGAGTGAGGATGATGCTGAGGCAGAGAGATTTAGATGTTGGTGAGGTGTGTTTTGGGGTTACAGGACAAGAAAAATTTCGGGAGGGATAAATTGCGGTCCTAATGAAGGGGTAGAAGCGGGTGATTAGTGCGACCCCAAAAAGATCGCCCCCAAGGAAAAACGGAAATGCACTCGCTGCCTGGTTTTTTGCTTTGAAAAAAGGTGTGGTTCGGTAGCGTGAGGGGTTTTCAGGGGCCGCGGGTCTCAACGAGGGGAGAGAGAGGAGAAGCGTGAGGGAGAGCCAAGGCGCGAGGAAAGAGCGAGGGAGAGGGGAGGGGGAGCGGATGAAGGCGATCCCGTTTTAACCCATTTAATCCCCGGCACGTGGTCAGGCCCCCCCTGAGCCCCAAAAGTTGGGTCCCCGGGAACCCGCAGGGATTAAGAGAATGGTCCGGGAAGGGAACCCCCGGAATTTTCCTCGGGCGGGTCTCCCCTGACCGATGAGGCCCCTTAGATCGGCGACTTG
>NC_061827.1:27077807-27080307 GCF_019202785.1 Penaeus chinensis | reverse complement strand
GGTAGCAGATAATATCAAGATTGAGAGGTTTCCTGGCAACTCTGCTCGCAAACACAAGAGAAGAGTTTATTGAAACGCGTCACTAGGATAAATATGAATACTGAATGTGTAAATATCCGTTGTTCACATTTCCTTTAAAACTCACGGATTGTTGATGACGCAGTGGGCGGCAGTCAGGAGATAGCGGTCGCTGATGACGGTGGCGCCACAGAAGACATTTCCCTCGACTGGGGACTCGTCAGCGAGACCCACAATGCCGTCTGTGGTAGGGGAATGCCGTTATTCATACATCCATACATACATGCATGTATACTTAAACAATACATGCATACATATACATATAAGAGATAGATTGGTGGATAGAATCACATTCAAATAGACAGGTAAACAGGTGGATCAGAAACAGAGAAACCATACTCAAAAACGAGCATTTTATTACACT
This sequence comes from Penaeus chinensis, assembly GCF_019202785.1. NCBI lineage: Eukaryota > Metazoa > Arthropoda > Malacostraca > Decapoda > Penaeidae > Penaeus > Penaeus chinensis. Next base: position 27,079,865 of record NC_061827.1, on the reverse strand, counting down.
GTTTGGCGTATTCTGCAGTTGCAAACGACCAATAGACCAATAGCCCAAAGTGCGTTTATCAAATGTTTAAAGTTTCATATTTAGCAAAGTTATCGATATGTTCACGTCAGTGCATTACAGTCACACGATTGCAGTGAAATAACGTGAACATATTAATGGGTATGTTATAAATGAATTTTTAAATTAGCAAATCATTCAGTTTACGCACTTTTGGGCAGTTGGTCTGAGAACACTTTTGCACGAGCATGCTATCACGTGTGTGTGTGTGTGTGTGTGTGTGTGTGTGTGTGTGTGTGTGTGTGTGTGTGTGTGTGTGTGTGTGTGGGTGTGTGTGTGTGTGGGTGTGTGTGTGTGTGTGTGTGTGTGTGTGTGTGTGTGTGTGTGTGTGTGTGTGTGTGTGTGTGTGTGTGTGTGCATATATGTATGAATATGTATATATATACATATATATATGTTATATATATATATGTTATATATATATACATATACATATATATATATATATATATGCATGTATGTATGTATGTCCGTATGTATGTTTGTATATATGAATGACTATGAATTAATTAGTAATTATATATATATATATATATATATATAGGTACATATATATGTGTACATATATATATATATGTATATATATGAATATAGTTTGAAAGAGTGGGAGATAAAGAACAAAACAGTGTGAGATATTGTACTCTAAAGTGACCAGCATTACCTTGCCTTGAAGATGAACTAGGCGCTGCAGTCGCCTGCCTCTGCAACCAGATAGAATTCGTTAATCGAGACTGAGAGGAATAATAAAGTACATTTTACTTCTAAACTTGATGAAGGTAAATCGCAAGAAAGAAGTGGAAAGATGAAGTAGAATTCATATAAATTGCGTTTGACAGAAAGTTCATTATCTCGTGCGTTAATACTATTGATGATGGAAAGTGAAAAATGCTCTTCTAAGAAATAATCAGCAAAAGTGGTTAATTTCGAATTCTCTGCAACACAAGAGAAGCTGGCTTGCGTTAATACTCACACCACTGGCTCTGCTGACATCTCTTGCCCGCCTTCCTACGCCCGGGCTGGGGTAAGGTGCTCCGCACTCTGAGGAAACAAAGGATTTTCGTTATTCCTTAGGGGCCGAATTTTACTCACATATATCAGTGTATTAGAATAATTTGAATAGAAACTACGCATGGGTGGGCCTTACTGAAAGACGGCCTTGTGATGGACGGGAAGAGAAGAGGCCTTTCCACACTCGGGAGTGGCTGGCGGCCCCGGTGGGGCTGGCGCTGGGAACTGGGCTGAGGCCGCACGTCTCGATTCCCAGGAACACTAGGCTGCGGGGGGCGCTGCGGAGCCGAGCCGCAGACACCGCACGACAGCGGACAGTTGGTCTCAACCACACGACTTGGGGATTTGCAACCCCCCGTCGATGCCCAGTATTGGCACAACTTGTTCTTATCGACGCATTTTGTGTCTGCGGAGAAACAGAGCATGAAGAGCCTCCAGACACGCTGGGTCTATGCAAGACGTGGAAAGCGTCAAAGCGAGAGGCAAGGCAGACTACACCAACCAATGCACATCAACCCCAAACGCAATTGCCTCGAGGAAAGCACTGACCTACGCAGAAGCCGCACGAAGCAGAGCAATGCCTGGCCATGAAGGGCCGCGAGAAGACGCACTCGCCCTGCACCGCCCACTCCCAGCACCAGTGCATCGTGTCCCTGCACCAACCTGCGTCATCAGGGGGGTTACTAATCTCGATCTCGCTTTTGATTGAATATCACACTATTAACGAAATAGCTTCCTAACTTAGATTTAGAAGTTTTATTATGATTGTTTCACCGTCTGCACTGTCAACTATTTGTGTCATCACCGCTCATGTTATCATTAGTAAAATCATGACTTTCATCATCAAAAATATACGTGACGCTTTGAAAGGGGAACCAAATCATACATGTATTTATCTAACATTGATAAACGACGTGAAGCGAGAAGGAGGATCAAGGATCAAAGGGCGAGAGAAAAGGTGACCGGATGTGATTCCTGGTGCATTTTTAAGTT
>NC_061827.1:27060307-27065307 GCF_019202785.1 Penaeus chinensis | reverse complement strand
TTCTTCTAATTACTATCTTTTAGCCAATGAAAACGCGCATAAAAAGCCATTGATTGTTAGACCTGTGAGTTCCCCAGAATTGAGATCTGATACCTAGAAACATTTGAATTTAGGCTGGTCGTTGGTCAGGATTGTAAATTAAGTTTTTATTTTATACACATTTATAATAATTTTTATAAATTACTGAATATAGCAGCACACATTGCCGTTTAGACTGATATCATTTTGGAGCTGAATAATAAAAGATTGCTGTAATTACCTTTAAAGTAGTCTTATCCATTGACGGGTGACATTTAAAGTAATGATAATAATACTGAAGTAATAATGATGATAATGATAATAATAACGATGATGGTGATGGTGATGGTTATGATGATTGAATGATGATAATAATGATCATAATGACGAGGAAAAGAATATGAATATTAATATTGGTATTGATAATATAAATAATAATAATCCTAATAATGACAAAATATAATAAATATAATAATAATATTATTATTATCATTATTAGTAGTAGTTGTAAAAATAAAAGAATATAACAGTAAAAATAACAATAACGATTATAAAAATAACAATATAAATAACAAAATAATGATATTAAGGATTTAGTTCGTCCCGTTCTGAGTTTCATTTGGGTAAATTTGGAGATGACACCCAACACCGAGTTTCCGATGAACACGATTTTTTTCAAATAGTTTTCGATGGGTTTCGCACGAATCTAGCACTCGTTTCTTCCGCAAACGAAGCACAGCTACGATATCGGTCCCGATAGCTGGGGAGGGCATGATACAAATCAAGGACTTTGGAGGGGGGTTGGATTTCGGTAATACACGGAAGAGTACAATATATCAACTCGCTTCCAGGTTACATAAGGGCTTCACCCCCTTAAACCCCCCTATTTTGGGGGGCTACCCCCTACCCCTCGCCTATGTTCCGGCAGGAGAGAGCCCAGACGTGGTAACAGTTTTACCCACATCTTACCTTAAGCTTTTACTCCAGTCGGGCCAGGTGGGTCACTGGGATCGTCGAGGTCCTCCAGGTCGTTGTTGGCAGGAATCGTGATCGCCTTCCGCCGTTCCTTATCGGACAGCGGAGGGTAAAGTTTCGCGGCCTCGGTGAAGAACTGATGATGGACTGCATCCGGCTTATACTACTGAAGAAACAAATACTGAGCAAGGTATCGCCAATTACCTGGTCTCTTGCTCCACTCTTTTACGTCTCGCCACAACCGCTCAGTGTTCTGGGTGTTTTCGGGATCCACAAAGTACTCGGTGTGGTTTATGACTTGGTGGTCACAGACGTGCTCACATATAGTTCGGTATGCAGTCCATCTGTCACTTACGATGACAGACCCGGGGAGAATTTCTTTCATTATTAGAGGTATGAGGGTTTCAGCGTCACGGTTCCTGGTTAGGGCCTCAACAAGTGAGCCAAGGTATAATAGACTGAGGTCGGTATTTCGTTGATATATTGATATTAGAATATAAATAGTTATCAACACATCCGTCACACTGCTTAGCCATGATGGGACTGATTTGAATTTCAACTGCCTTCTTCTAGACTCAGCTTCTATTGTCACGGGATGATCTATTGCATATCTGATTGGCTTTATTGTGCTGGACGTCGCTGCCTATATATAGCACGTCACGTTCCAGCGTAAATCTAATTGAGTCATTTGATTTCCCTCGCTATGAATCCGTCCGATTTTTCGTCGCTTTCGACGCCTTTTTGTCACTTTGTCGCGACGCTGGAGGCGTAAGGTTACTGTATTTCCTTGATTCTATACCTTCTTTATTGCCGTTATGATTAATTTGCGAAGAAATGGATATGAAAGAAAACTTTCATAGAATTAATGATGTGGTCTACTACTTGGTAAGCTCAGATTCTGCGTTTCAGGTGTTAGGCGTCATTTCCAATAATACTTTCATTTGGATCAAAAGAAGTGAATATTGTATTATCCAGGGTGTAGTCTGCAACTGTTCCCCTGATGTTTAGTGGTCGCAACAATTTTGTTTTTTTTAGTTTATGTTATCATGAAGAAATCTGTTTTCTTTGTATCCAACCCAAAATAAAGAAAATGTTATACATGGGTTACTAATATATTTGTATCTAGTGCACGCGCGCACACACACACACACACACACACACACACACACACACACACACACACACACACACACACACACACACACACACACACACACACACACACACACACACACACACACACACACACACACACACACACACACACACACACACACACACACAAACACAAACTAACACATGCACACACAAACACATGGAGTATTTCTCTCATCTAGGAAAATGTAATTAAATGTTGTAATTAGATTAGAAAACTCATCGTTAGCAAGGAAAGAAGGGGAAAGTACAATTACAAGAGAGGCAATTATAAACTACGAAACACTCCTGGACGAAGAGAACCTTGGTAATATTTAAAAAAATTGCCCATAAAAAAGGAGTATCATGATAAAAACTGAAGGAAGAAATGATCAACAGTATTTCAGTGATAAATGCAAGAAAATGAAGAAAAACAAACAGCACCTTTGAAAAAAGTTCAGAAGACTCGGGCAGCGTATGAAAGGTATAAAGTAGGAAGAAATGGGTATAACCAAACCATAAGGGAGGCGAAATTAAACTTTGAAAAGGATATAATCAATCAACAATAGCTCTTCTTTAACTACTAAACAGTAAGAGTAGAGATCAAATTAGCGCCATCAAAGACAGTAACGTCGCTTATACTAAGGAGGAGAAAACGTGTGAAATCTTTAATGAGAAATTTCAGTCAGTATTTGCTTAGGACCCATACTTTGAAATGGCAAGTAACCGTACAAACGTAAATCAGAATATCGAAAATACCACACTCAAAAAGAAGGAAATCAAAGACCTACTAAAAGGGTTTAGGCAGGAATAAAGCAGAGGAGCTAATTTACTTTCTGTCTAGGTTTTGAGGGAATGTGTCAAAGATCTATTCACTGTGTTATTGTTAATATTCTAAAATTCAGTAAGACAAGGAAAAATACCGAAAGACTGAAAACTCGCCAACGTTACACCTATATATAAGAGCGGCGACAAACAAAGCCGTCAAAATTATAAACCAGTTTCGTTAACTAGTGTAGTATGAAAGAATAATTAGGAAACACTGGGTAGAAGTACTAGAAACACGATAAATACTACAAGAAAGAGATGGCAGGATGGATTTTGTGTACTTTAACTTCAATAACTCATTTGGCAGAAGACTATTATGGATAATAAAACTAGGTAATGTGTAAGGCAAACTCCCCGAATGTGTGAAAGACTTTCTTTCATGAAAGAGTACCATGATATATATGTATATATACATATACATATATATATTTATACATACACACACACATCTATATATATATATACATATATACATACATGTATGTATATATGTATACAAGTATAAATATGAACCGCATTCATGTTGACAAGAATATAATATTCTGAAACATTCACAGGAAGAATCTCCCTTTCCGGCCTATGCTCGTTCCCTCCTCCTTGAACGTATCCGCGCTGGTAGGAGGGATGTCGAACATGCCTTCTACCGTTCACGAGTACGTTCGGACTTCCTGAAGGAGCGGCTCCCCAGTCAAATTTTCCAGCTCATAGCCGATATTGCTCACGATTCTTCCCGGTCCCTCTCCATCAACCATGGCCGCTCTCTCTCCCAGAAACTCTCCAGTCTCTCCGCCCGCAGTTCCTGGTCCCGCTTCTCCCTCACCGACGCTGTCACCAACCTATCTTCCCTGTCCTTGACCACCCACCAGCAACAATTCCTTGGCTTCGGTCTTTCCTTTGCCCTCCGCCCTTACCCACTTACCTCCATCAACATCATTTCATCCTTTGACCGTTTCATCTCTCATAGGAACTCCTTGCCTGATGTCTCTCTCTTTCGTGGCGCTTTCATCCCGGCCCTCGAATCTCTCCTCCACCCTAACTCTTCCATTCCCAGGCGTTACCGCGAGGCCCTTCAAAGCCTGCGCAGGGAGGATGTCATCATTTTGCCTTCTGACAAGGGCAACTCGGTGGTGGTCCTCGACCGTGCCTCCTACCTGCAGAAGGCCCGCGAACTGTTGGACGACGCTTCCACCTATGCCCCTCTGACCAACGACCTCCGGGAATGAATTGCTGCTACTTTCCACCGTCGCCTGAAGGCGATAGCAGCTCGTTTCCCGGAGGCGAACCTCTACCAGAGGTTCAAGGTCATCAACCCTCGTCTCCCTCACTTCTATGGGCTTCCTAAAACCCATAAGCCGGCCGTGCCTCTGCGCCCCATCATCTCTTCCCGGGGATCTGTGACGCACCCTCTGGCAGCTTGGCTGGCGAAGTCCCTCCCTCACACCTTTTCTCCTGCTCACCTCCGCCACTCTCAGGACTTCATCTCCCGTGTCCGTGGAGTCCCGCCGGCGACCATGATGAGCTTGGATGTCGATCCTTGTTCACCAAGGTCCCGCTGAAGGATGTCCTCGCTTTCCTTGAGAGGAGGCTCTCCCCAGAGGATCCTCGTCTCCCTCTGCCCACCGACGTCTTCCTCCAGCTGATTCGTTTGTGTGTGGAGTCGAATTCCTTCTCCTTTGAGGATCGCTTCTACTCCCAGACTTTCGCGGTTGTCATGGGCTCTCCCCTCTCTCTGGTCTTGGCTAACCTGTTTATGGAATTCTTCGAGTCTGAGCTTCTCCCTTCCGTCTCCCTGCGTCCGACGGTATGGCTGAGGTATGTTGACGACGTCTTCGCTCTCTGGCCTCATGACCCTGTCCTGTTCTCGGACTTCCTGACCCAGCTGAACTCTCTCTCTCCTTCCATCCGTTTCAAGGTGGAATGGAAGGTTGACAACAAGCTCCCCTTCTTGGACACCTTAGTACATCGCTCTGCTGGCCATTTCTCTTTCTCCATATACAGGAAGCCCATGCATAGTGGTATGTACATACAGTTCTTCTCTTACCATC
>NC_061827.1:27055307-27057807 GCF_019202785.1 Penaeus chinensis | reverse complement strand
AATATCTCCAATAAAAAGTTTCCAGCTACACAAAACGTGCAGAAAAAGAACCACAGGAATAAAGGTTCAAAGAGCACTACAAAAAGGGTATCATGTCTTCATGCTGCCAAAAGAAGCTTGGTCACAGCAACAATCCCCCGCTCCACAATAGCCGATGCACCGCATTGTGGAGACGATGTTGAATCTCTTACCGCTGAGATTCACCTGGCCGGGAGCCCCGTTCAAACTATACAATGTGTACATCCGGCCAAATTGTAGGAGCTTAGACATCAGTTAGGGCTGTGCTACTGCAAAATATGACCGAGTGATCATAGGGGGAGACTTCAATGCACACCACTCCAGCCTGGCTCCATGCAGGGCACTGGACGTGGCTGGCTATCACATAGCCAATGTGCTTGAGACATTCCTTAAGATCGCTCTTCTCAATACCCAAGAGCCAATGCATGTCAGAGGAGGGGTCCTAGACCTCACTTTGGCCACTGGGGCTCTGGTGGAGAGAATTAGCAGGTGGGTCGATGAGACAAATTACCATTATGGCACCATAACTACCCTCATGGATGCTGGCCAAGCTCAAATGCCGCAACCAAATCCAAGATGGAAAACAGTCAAGGACAACTGGCAGGCATTCCAGAACGCCTTGGCCCACTATCTTAGATGCAATGAACCCCCCACAAAGTGAAAATGTGGAAGTGCTTATCAATGCCATAAATCAAGCAGCCTCACAGTCCATACTTAAAAATCAGCCTGGGTTCATAAGTCACAAAGACGCCTAGTACTATAATGACGAGATTAAGGAGGTCAACAACAGAGTAAATATGTGCCGAAAACAATTCCAAAGACAACCTAGTTCTCCTAAAGGAGGCTGTCAGGGATGCCAAGGAAACTGCCAACAGAGTCAGGCAGAAAAAGTGGCTGGAATGGTGTGAGTCTTTCGACCACCAAACCACCCTTACAGAGATGTGGCAATGGGTCAGGCGAGCTATCAGCCGCTAAGCCCCAAGGTGTACACATCATGACCCTCAATCAGAGGCAAACAGACGGGCGCACAAGTTCTCTGTGAGAACAAGCAGCAACAGTCTGCTAGCTGAACTGAGGGCAAGACAAAAACGCCTTCAACCGGACAGACTTGCTCATATCAGAGAAAGGTCAGCCAAACCTGATAACTCAGATGTTTCTTTTCTCTGAGGGAAAATCTATAAAAAACAGTTCTCGTTCAGCCCTGGTGGGATTTCGTACCATCATTTCCCACCTAGGACTAGCAGGTGAGCTTGTACTCTTGTAACTCATCAACAAGTCCTGGGAAACTTCCACTCTACCCCAGAGTTGGAAGAGGGCTACCATAGTTCCCATCCCAAAACCAAAGGAGACAGGGAAGTACCGCCACATCTCTCTCCTCAGCTGCCTGGCCAAGATGGCCGAGAGGATGGTACTAAACCGACTCCAATGGAAAATGGGACCCCCACATGAACACCTCCATGGGTTCACATGGGGCATAAGCACAGCATAGCCACACTCATAAGCACAATCATCACTGGCACATCTGTGGTAGTATCCCTAAACCTGGAGAAGGCTTTTAAATTAGTAAGTCCCCTCAGGAGACCCTAATCCAGAAGGGAATCAGAGGAAAGCTCTTGGCTTGGATAAGTGACTATTTCAGGAACAGAGCAGCTAGAGTCAGATTCCAAGGTCACCTATCACAGCACGTGCCACTAGAAAATGGAACGCCACAGGATGGGGTTCTCAGTCCAGCCTTATTTAACACCCTAATGTCCTGTATCCTCAACATCCACCTCTCAGTGGGGTGCAAGATCATCTCCTGTGCAGACGATCTTGCAATCACCTCCACTGGACCATACTGCCTAAATAAAGCCCAGCAATGTCTGGACCTTGTATATGAGGAGTGTCGTAGGACAGGACTAAAGATCTCTGCAGCTAAATCAAAAGCCATAGCTCTGAGACCTAATGTTCAAGGCACAAGTCTGAAAATCCAGGGAATGGACTTGGAGTGGGTCCAGGACTTCCAATACCTTGGGTTAAGGATTGACCGGACCCTCTCCTTCCAGAAGAAGGTGCAGTACCTGGTTGACCGAACCAAAGCAAGACTGTCAGTCATGAGAGCAATAACTGGGAGACACATAGGAGCCAGACACAAAGTACTAGGATCATTTTATGTACATACCGTTCGGCCCATTGTGGACTTTGCCTTTGTCGCTGTGATTGTCACTAAGAAAAAATATACAGACAAATTGGAGATAGCTCAAAATGAAACTGCCAGGATCATTCTGGGTGCTACAAGGTGGACGAAGGTCCTCAACCTATTCTTGGAAGCAAACCTTCTCCCCCTAGACTCACGAATCGTTCTAATGGCAACACAATTCCTGTCAATGGTCATCCAGGCTCCCAGGAACACAAGCCTAAGACAAAAAATAGTCAGACGCCTAGAACAAGGCAACGAGCTCTTTGCAAACAACTCCTGGCTGTCTCACACAACCAGGGTGTT
>NC_061827.1:27007807-27012807 GCF_019202785.1 Penaeus chinensis | reverse complement strand
GTAGGTAGGTAGGTAGGTAGGTAGGTAGGTAGGTAGGTAGGTAGGTAGGTAGGTAGGTAGGTAGGTAGGTAGGTAGGTAGGTAGGTAGGTAGGTAGGTAGGTAGGTAGGTAGGTAGGTAGGTAGGTAGGTAGGTAGGTAGGTAGGTAGGTAGGTAGGTAGGTAGGTAGGTAGGTAGGTAGGTAGGTAGGTAGGTAGGTAGGTAGGTAGGTAGGTAGGTAGGTAGGTAGGTAGGTAGGTAGGTAGGTAGGTAGGTAGGTAGGTAGGTAGGTAGGTAGGTAGGTAGGTAGGTAGGTAGGTAGGTAGGTAGGTAGGTAGGTAGGTAGGTAGGTAGGTAGGTAGGTAGGTAGGTAGGTAGGTAGGTAGGTAGGTAGGTAGGTAGGTAGGTAGGTAGGTAGGTAGGTAGGTAGGTAGGTAGGTAGGTAGGTAGGTAGGTAGGTAGGTAGGTAGGTAGGTAGGTAGGTAGGTAGGTAGGTAGGTAGGTAGGTAGGTAGGTAGGTAGGTAGGTAGGTAGGTAGGTAGGTAGGTAGGTAGGTAGGTAGGTAGGTAGGTAGGTAGGTAGGTAGGTAGGTAGGTAGGTAGGTAGGTAGGTAGGTAGGTAGGTAGGTAGGTAGGTAGGTAGGTAGGTAGGTAGGTAGGTAGGTAGGTAGGTAGGTAGGTAGGTAGGTAGGTAGGTAGGTAGGTAGGTAGGTAGGTAGGTAGGTAGGTAGGTAGGTAGGTAGGTAGGTAGGTAGGTAGGTAGGTAGGTAGGTAGGTAGGTAGGTAGGTAGGTAGGTAGGTAGGTAGGTAGGTAGGTAGGTAGGTAGGTAGGTAGGTAGGTAGGTAGGTAGGTAGGTAGGTAGGTAGGTAGGTAGGTAGGTAGGTAGGTAGGTAGGTAGGTAGGTAGGTAGGTAGGTAGGTAGGTAGGTAGGTAGGTAGGTAGGTAGGTAGGTAGGTAGGTAGGTAGGTAGGTAGGTAGGTAGGTAGGTAGGTAGGTAGGTAGGTAGGTAGGTAGGTAGGTAGGTAGGTAGGTAGGTAGGTAGGTAGGTAGGTAGGTAGGTAGGTAGGTAGGTAGGTAGGTAGGTAGGTAGGTAGGTAGGTAGGTAGGTAGGTAGGTAGGTAGGTAGGTAGGTAGGTAGGTAGGTAGGTAGGTAGGTAGGTAGGTAGGTAGGTAGGTAGGTAGGTAGGTAGGTAGGTAGGTAGGTAGGTAGGTAGGTAGGTAGGTAGGTAGGTAGGTAGGTAGGTAGGTAGGTAGGTAGGTAGGTAGGTAGGTAGGTAGGTAGGTAGGTAGGTAGGTAGGTAGGTAGGTAGGTAGGTAGGTAGGTAGGTAGGTAGGTAGGTAGGTAGGTAGGTAGGTAGGTAGGTAGGTAGGTAGGTAGGTAGGTAGGTAGGTAGGTAGGTAGGTAGGTAGGTAGGTAGGTAGGTAGGTAGGTAGGTAGGTAGGTAGGTAGGTAGGTAGGTAGGTAGGTAGGTAGGTAGGTAGGTAGGTAGGTAGGTAGGTAGGTAGGTAGGTAGGTAGGTAGGTAGGTAGGTAGGTAGGTAGGTAGGTAGGTAGGTAGGTAGGTAGGTAGGTAGGTAGGTAGGTAGGTAGGTAGGTAGGTAGGTAGGTAGGTAGGTAGGTAGGTAGGTAGGTAGGTAGGTAGGTAGGTAGGTAGGTAGGTAGGTAGGTAGGTAGGTAGGTAGGTAGGTAGGTAGGTAGGTAGGTAGGTAGGTAGGTAGGTAGGTAGGTAGGTAGGTAGGTAGGTAGGTAGGTAGGTAGGTAGGTAGGTAGGTAGGTAGGTAGGTAGGTAGGTAGGTAGGTAGGTAGGTAGGTAGGTAGGTAGGTAGGTAGGTAGGTAGGTAGGTAGGTAGGTAGGTAGGTAGGTAGGTAGGTAGGTAGGTAGGTAGGTAGGTAGGTAGGTAGGTAGGTAGGTAGGTAGGTAGGTAGGTAGGTAGGTAGGTAGGTAGGTAGGTAGGTAGGTAGGTAGGTAGGTAGGTAGGTAGGTAGGTAGGTAGGTAGGTAGGTAGGTAGGTAGGTAGGTAGGTAGGTAGGTAGGTAGGTAGGTAGGTAGGTAGGTAGGTAGGTAGGTAGGTAGGTAGGTAGGTAGGTAGGTAGGTAGGTAGGTAGGTAGGTAGGTAGGTAGGTAGGTAGGTAGGTAGGTAGGTAGGTAGGTAGGTAGGTAGGTAGGTAGGTAGGTAGGTAGGTAGGTAGGTAGGTAGGTAGGTAGGTAGGTAGGTAGGTAGGTAGGTAGGTAGGTAGGTAGGTAGGTAGGTAGGTAGGTAGGTAGGTAGGTAGGTAGGTAGGTAGGTAGGTAGGTAGGTAGGTAGGTAGGTAGGTAGGTAGGTAGGTAGGTAGGTAGGTAGGTAGGTAGGTAGGTAGGTAGGTAGGTAGGTAGGTAGGTAGGTAGGAAGCGGGAGTGCGGACATCTTGTGATCTTTGGACTTCGTAAATAAGACTTTTTTTTAGGTTGTTTTGATATGAACAACCCTGACAAACATACATGATAATGCACAAAATGGCCATCCTTTTACCGGTAAAGAATCTTGTGCTGAAAATAAGAACAATAAAAAAACTGTCTATTATTTTTTCTGGGTAGATGGAAAGTGGGAAAGAGGTCCTGAGGAAAGAAGATAAGCAGGGCGTCAGGTATCGAAGCGAGTGCGCATTATCAGAAATATCCTCCTCATTTTAGGTTTTGTATTTACGTGTAAATGACTTAACAGAACTACTTATGTAATGTTTATCCTTTTCCTTGGTTTTCGAAAAGATTCTGTCTTTATTGTATTTTGATGACATTGTGATTATCATAAGGTCAACAATAATAATAACAGTAAGGATATTAATAGCATTAAAAAAAAGAAAATTCAAGATATGTAGAAATTAGGTGAGATCATGTAGGGCCTGCCAAATGACTCCTTAGTGGCTGAATACCTTAGGAGTAATCTGTGTGACAGCTCAAAAGCAGCAGTTCGCATAGGAAATGATATTGGAGATTGGTTCCAACAAGAAAAAGGCTCGAGGCAGGGAGATCCAATATCACCCACCATCTTCATCGTCTATCTAGAAAGAATAATGGAAGATATCCAAAACAACACCAGTGGATTCAACATATCAGGCCAAAACATCAACAACCTGCGATTTGCTGATGATATAGACCTCATTGAACTCGACACACGCAGCCTCGAACGAAGCACTAACATCGTCAATAGGGAAGGTAAAAGAACTGGTTTGCTGATCAATGGCGACAAAACTAAGACCATGGCCTTTGGCACAAACAACAACATCAACATTAAGGTAGAAGACAAAGACATCCAATGTGTAGAGGAATTTGAATATCTGGGAAGTCTTTTCACAAGTGACAACGACATCAGTAGAGAGATCAAGAGACGGATAGGAAAAGCTTGTTGTGCTATGGGTGGGTTTAACAAGATATGGAATAGCAAAGTGATAAGTGTCACTACCAAGATCCAGATACTGCGAACTTGCGTATTCAGTATTCTTCTCTACGCCGCGGAGTCCTGGACTCTGAACAAACAAGATCGCAACAATTTACTTGCCTTTGAAATGAACTGCTACCGAAGAATCCTCAACATCAAATGGTTTGACAGAATAACCAACATCAGCGTCAGTGACAGACTAAAATGTCATGAAACGATTGTTCAAATCATTATCAAAAGGAAGATGGGCCTGTTCGGACATATTTGCCGCATGGACGACGACAGACTGGTTAAAAACACGGTTTTTGGTATAGCAGAATGCACCAATAGAAGAGGTCGCCCTAGACGTGAGTGGCTCGACGACATCAAAGACTGGAGCCAAAGTAGAATTGCCAGCCTTTTCCATACTGCGCAAAACAGAGCCAATTGGAGAACTCTAGTCAAGCAAGCTGTATACACCAACGGGCATTGGTCCCATGGAGATTAAGAAGAAGAAGAATCTGTGTGAAATATTTTTTACACAAAAAAACTACAGTGGGCAGTGCATGTCCCCGCGGGCAATAGATATGAATAAGATAAAGTTAGATATGAATAAAATACCAGGTAAGACCAAAGAGTGACAAAAGGGTACATACACAGAGTGGGGGATTCTCAAAACCGCCCATATGCTTACTGGGGTAGAAAGATCGGTCTCTTGCAAAAAATAGACTATTGTATTATTTTATATGATGTTTGTATCATGTATTATCTCTGCTAGTTTCTCAAAGTCTATCTTTAACATGTGTTGTTATCAAGTGCCACATGAATTCTCGAGTCAATCGCCACCGGGAGTCTCCATGCATTGTACATGTCTCTGTTATTTGATTCCAAAAGAGAACTTCGTATTTGTAGTGTTTTTTTATTAAAGAGATTATTGTAAGTTTTGGTTTTCATAAAACTGTGATTGTAATGTAGTTTTAAGGCTTCTGAAAGATAGAGGGAGACAGGATGACTTTACCCTTGCAGCGCATACCAAAAATATCTAAAGTCTTATGATAGGTTATGGTATTGATCAGACTGTTCATGGATTCACTCGTCCAAGATAGAATGATTGTTGGTGTATATGAATCAGAAGCAGCTGAGACGTTAGGAAAAGTGAGTCATATGAAAATTAAAGTTTTGATTATATTATGTATTAAGAGCTTCAAGGGAGCATATAAGTATCCTAAGTCAGCATATTTTTTTGTACAGCTTTCTTAATACGTTGTGCTTGCTGGCCCCTATGCTGTTGTTGAATTACAGCAAATAAGTATTTTGTTTTGTTTAATTAAAAACTTTTAATGGGCAAGAGGGTAGTAAATTAAACTTGACCTTTTAATATTGCGTGACAGCGAATTGTCCGGCCCGCAAAGTGGGTTCTCACATCAAATCTGGCCGGCTTTCAAATGAATTTAACACCCTTGGTTCAGGGGCTCAGTCGAAAGCTTGTGTTACGTGATATGAACAAGGAGTATGATGCCCATTTCATAGAGAAGTATTTCGGTTATCACTAGAAACCAGAAGGTAATTGTGGTTAATGGTTTCTTTGGGTTTCCGAAAAAATAAGATGTGGTTACATAACTAGACG
>NC_061827.1:26980307-26982807 GCF_019202785.1 Penaeus chinensis | reverse complement strand
GATTCGATACATCTGCATGATAATATCTAATGATTGAAAAAAAAATGTTGGGAGATCATACAATTCTAAGTGCCCTTTACTAAAAAAAAGTTGCCAGTTCTCCTGCTGTTGGACTTACCGCAGAGTCCTGGGTACTTCGGGGAGCAGGTAGTGTCAGCTGGGCAGGCGGAACACGGCGACCCCCGACGATACATCTGCTGCCGAATGATGTTTCCAGCAGGACCGTAGTTGCAGGTATAGAGCCTCTTCCACCAACTGCCCTCCTTAAACATGGAGAAGCCGCATCCTACCTTGTAAGAGGTCCCCCACACCGCTTGGGTGTAGTGACCCGTTGGACCCGAGAATCTGTCGCAATTGCGATTGATTATGGATTACCTCGAGTTTTAATCCAGTGGACATAGTCAGCATTGTCCTTTCTTAGAATTTCACTTTTTCAGCACCGATGTCATGCAATAGTAGATTCCCCTTATTTTTACCGTGCTATCATTTTTAACATGGTATATTTGTAAAAAAAAAAAAAAAATGCGGCATTTCTGTTTCCACTAGAAAACTGAGACACCTATGAATCTATGTTTTGACGATGAGAATCCCTTTTAACCACGAATATTCAGTTGCGTCTTTGTCTCGATTATTGTTATTGTAAATTGCGATTCTGATATTGTATTGCATATTTCATGATGTCTAACCTATGTTCTCTTGTGCAGTAGGAAATCACCTCCTGCTAGAGTGATGTCCTTAAAAACATATTAATGTATGACATGATTATCATACTTTTTACTGGTCTACGTGATTTTATTTGTACGTAACTTTTTTTTTCACTCAGAGATAGCTGTTTTTTTTTTTTTTTTTTTATTTGACATTCCACTATGTAGTAAATATATGACATACTGCAATGAGAATATTAAAATACGTCTTCTGGTGTGTACAAGCAGGTTGTTAAAAAGACTAAAATTTGGTCAGGTGAACCTTGAAAGATCAAGCAATATTTACAGTTTGTAAACCGATATATAGTCAGAATAACATCCGTTTTACTCCATCATACATGTGTGTGTATGTGTGTATATATATATATATATATATATATATATATATATATATATATATATATATATATATATATATATACACCAAATCCACAAAAGGTGAGTTTGCATGGTACCCGCTGACTTGCGACTTACCGAAAAGGTTCAACGTCTGACGAGTTGAAATCACCGACCTCATCATACCAGGCTTGGATGGCATCCTCCCACTCGATACTGTTGTCGAAGTTGCTCTGCATACTTATGTAAAGGTTCTGCCCAACACCAAATCTCCCTGAAAGCGCACATGAACCTCTTCAACTGATCAATGATAAGATCAGCTTAGAAGTTGAATAACAATGTGAAAATGATATTAATAAGCGAAGCAGTACTTACGGACACGACGGCAGTCTGAACACTCATGTTCCAAGATACATTGGTCGGCATGACCCTGAGCGACCAAAGCCAGTTCGTCGTCCCATTCCTGCAACAGATCAGAGGCCTCACTTGTGATGCACTGTCTCGAATGCTGCTCAACATTTTTTTTTTTTTTTTTTCACATATACTTCGCCCGAACCTACCATCAGCCTCATGTTGGCTGCCTGCGGCTGCGGCCCGGGCGCTCCACGGCCCTCCTGCCCCATGGCCACCCGGGACCGCAGCTGGTTGTGTTGCGCCACGATAAGGGCGGCGTCCTGGGCACTCACGCCTCGCCCCGACACCTGGGACCCGCAGGTGGGGCCGAGACCAGACGCGCCGCACAACGTGTGCTCGGGCGTGAAGCTGCAGTAGGGGGACTGCCCTGCCGCCCATCCCGCCCACGCCGTTACCGCTAGTAGCAAACACAGCCTTTGGCTCATTGTAAACTGCATCGAAAGTTAAACAGGTATTAGCAGGATCTTAAACAGAGTATTGAAGTTGCTTGCTATATAGAAATGTTCTTAAATTTTTCTTAAATCAAATTACCATCCAGTCACCATCCGTACTGATAACGTGTTATCAGAATGATATTTACTTGTATACCATTGTTTACTCCAGAATTATCTACCTGAAACTGAACGCTTCTAAATGATATCGTTATAAAATGGAGATGAACAAACAACCTCGTAATGCTGCGCATGCCTCAGTTGGATTCAAGATTTCAAAAAGATCTTTGTAAAGTATTTAAACATAGACATACAATTCTAGTCATTCGTTAAATAACCAACAAACCAATCGCTGATCACTTTAACATTCAGCCAGTTTTCAATTAAGGCAAATTGTACTAGTGAGTATTCAGTTTAACGCGAATACATTACATAGTCTTCAGTCTAACGCGACAATACTACATAATTTTCAGGCTAATACAAAGAAACTATGTAGCTTTTTAAATCTAACGCTTGCCCTCCCACAGCCGCCACGGTGGCCAACGTTGGGCAGGTCATCATGCGATTATTTTCAGACGAAACTGATTAGTGTTTTATTGTATGTTTGCTTATCTC
>NC_061827.1:26962807-26967807 GCF_019202785.1 Penaeus chinensis | reverse complement strand
TTGCCTATTGTGCTTTTTGTATTTGTTTTTTGGTTGAGCCTCATTTGTTGGACCAGCAGTTTATAATGCTGAATGCAAGGTTTTGTACAACAATAATTCTCGTCTCACTGGGGATTTTGTTTTTTCTATGTGATTTAGGTATATCATTGTGCCCATTACTTTTGTGTAAGTGTTGTCCATGTGTGTTTCGAAAGTCATGTATCTGTCTATGTGTACTCCTAGATTTTTCACGGAAATATTTATTTTATTACAGTATGTTAGTCTTCAAATTCTATGGATGTTGGCTTACATGGACAGCGTGAAGAAATTGAAAGTCATCGGCATATTGTACAAGGAGACAGTTATTTGCAATGGTTGATAGGTGGTTAATGAATATAGTGAACAAGATCTGGCCTAATATGGGGCCTTCTGGGACACCGAAGGAGACTGGTTTCTTTGTTGATATATTATTACGATTTCTGACTTACTTGTGGATAGATAACTTCTGTACAAATATGATTTTTAATTTAGTTAAGCAGGATTTCATGGCTGACACTGTCAAATGCCTTTGGCAGATCACGCAATGTGAGTAGATTTATTTTATTCTTATGTTATCATAAATTTTGTTTGTAACTTTTCATACGACTGTTTCAGTGGATAGCTAACTTATAAACCCATGCTGCGTTTCGGAAATAAGGTTATGTTGATAGTTGATCTGCAACATTTTTTCTAGCACTTTAGATATCACTGGGAGTAGAGTTATAGGACGATAATTGTTCATTTGTTCTGCATCTCCTTATTTAAAAATGGGTGTTATGATACCATGTCTCCACAATGATGGGCAGGTACCGGTGACTATAGATATGTTTATAATGACAGTTAAATATAATGCAATTGCGGGGTAAGCTTTCTTTGATGAATCAAAAAGCAATGTTATTCACTCCAACAGCATTCGTTTCATGTAAGTGTTTTGTTAAGATTGTTGTTTCCACTCGTAATGGCTGTGGTCTGAAAGCATTTGATGAGAGCCTTGTCCTGGTTGTGTTTGGTGGGGCCAAGGAAGCAGCTGTCTGTTCATTGGTGAGTCTACCGATATTTGCGAAATAGTTGTTCAGATGTTCTTTACTATTTAAGGAATCTAAAGAAATGTCTGCTCGGTGTTTTTTGTTTGGTGCTTTTAACTGTTTTCCATGCCTTTTTTTAGTCATGTTTACAGTTACTGAACTTATTTTGAAATTTTTTTTTTTTTTTGTTGACTGGATTAATGTTGTGTGATTCTGGGTTTGTTTATAGGCTTTTTTAATTTGTTTCTCTTAATGATTCCAGTTAACTTTGTATTTGATTTGTTCAGGTTTTCGCTTGGGCCTATATATATATATATATATATATATATATATATATATATATATATATATATATATATATATATATATATATATATATATTTATATACATATACATTAATATATATGAGTATACATATATTCATAATATATATACATATGCATATATATAAACATATTTATATAAATACGCATATATATATATATATATATATATATATATATATATTTATATATATATATATATATCTTATATATATACATATATATATATATATATACATATATATGTGTGTGTATGTGTGTGTGTGTCTATATATCTATCTCTGCATCTATATCATATATATATATATATATATATATATATATATATATATGTGTGTGTGTGTGTGTGTGTGTGTGTGTGTGTGTGTGTGTGTGTGTGTGTGTGTGTGTGTGTTTGTGTATATATATATATATATATATATATATACATATATACGTATATATACATACATACATATATACGGGCGCAGCGTGGGTATACGGTCAGGGACCTTCGGCGCCTTCTAAGTGCTTGGGGAGTGCCTCTTCCCTGACGAGCGCAACTTCCTGCATGTGTAGGTTCAGATTCGGGAAGATTTCCTGGTGTTAGACCTGTTCCATTTTTTTTGTTCTTTGACAGTTACTGTAAAGATTAGACTGGTGCTGCAAGCGACATTCTGCTGTATGTCATCTTTGCTAGAAACCAGCCATTTACTGGAGGAATATAACGGTAGGAGGAGCACCAGCAGGAGGATCATTTGATCGCCTGCTAACAGTTTCCTCCGACAGTTAATGAATTGCTGTTTCGAATTGCTGAACTGATTATGTCAAATGTGTGTACTCCATTACGCGCGTGACTGCTTTGACACAGAAAACTGAACTGTCAACCCATCCAATTGCCATTACTGATTGAGTAACACAAAAGGGTGATTACAACTGCACAAAGTCATGTGATAAATGCCGGTAGGTTTTATTGTTTTCTCACCATACTGAGGACAGCGAATTAGTTTGAACAATCTTCTATGTATCAGACTTTCGTTTACATCTACTTGGAAAACATTCCATGACCTGTGAATATGGTTTCTGGGCAACGAACTGCCTGAGTGGCGTGGGCGAATTTATCTTGAGATTAATATAGCCAAGAGGAGCACTTGTGAGGATGATGAAGATACAAAAAAATGTGCCATAGGTAATAGTGGGTATAAACACAATGAGTATATCAACATTCAAAATAATATTATATTCCCATTGTTATCAACGATAGTAGTAGAGCTATAATTTACATAATCACTAATATCATTGGTAATTTATTATTACTATTATCATTATCATCATCATCACCATCATTAGTTTTATTATTATCAGTATTATTATAAAAACATCACAATTATTGTTATTGTTATTATTATTATTATTATCATTATTATCACCGTTATCGTTATCATCAAAATCTTCAGAATCATCAAAATCATCAAGCTCATCATCCTTAACATCATTACCACTATTATGATTAACACTAAAATAGCACATAAGCGAAGTGAAAAAGGGAAAAATACAGGGGTTGTTCAGACTTTTTTTAAGATCACAGCACTATTACAAAATCACGAAACGATGCGTCAAGTCTCCCTACGCAAGCACAAGCAGTGGCATATTAAAAAAGAATACTACACGGTGGCTTGGCGAGCCGACTTTCTCCCTTCTTTCATCTGCTGAGCCGTGTTTTAGCAACTCCGTCCTCTGCCGTTCTCTGGAATGGGCCATGAGCAAGCGGTCTCCGAGGGTCGCGTCATTTCAGAACGCGGCATGTGGATGTAGCTTAAAATCTAGAAAATCGTATAGCTCACGTAAAGACCCAGGAGAATATGATGGAGAGGTCATACAATACGTAATATCATAGTTTAAGGCTGCAATCGTAAATTATATTTATGAGGTACTTCCACGATCTACCAGGAGTTATTTGCTTCCCTCCTGTCACTCAATCAGGTTAAGGCGGCGCTGCCTCGAAGTCCCTAAAGAGTGTACTACTAAAGGGCGGCTGTACCAGTAGGGGATAACTCCAATTACATATCTGTAAAAAAGGACACTTTAGGTATTCTATAAAGACAAAAGCAACACTGACATGTTTTATCTAAAAAATAATAAAAAGAGCAACTTCAGGAAGCTGATTATTACTATTGAAATAACGACTTTTGACATGGTGTTTAACCAAGAAGTGTGTTGTTTTTCTTTTGTGACAAATATACCAAGGGATAAATGTAGTATTCCTTGCTTAAACGACTACTGCCTCCTCTTGTGTTCAAGGGAAATCCTGAAGTCAGGCTAAGCTCATCTGAATGGTTACCAAGAGATAAATGTCAGCTCTTGATTATTACTTATACACTCACAGTCATGCAGAAGAGTTTTGCTAATAACTGTCCTTCATTCGCCATATCCATGCCAAAGGACAGCTCTTAAATCAAAGCACCGGACATGATCATGCTGCCTCGTCTCCATGCCTGAAGGGCCAGACCGGGTGATAACAGAATGTCGCTACTCTTGCCAGTTCACTACTCATGTCTGCTCGGCAAGTCTACGGATACGAAACGCTACATTTCACCAAAAGAAACTGTCCAATGCATATGAATGCTACACTGACGGACCCTTGCAGTCTGGGAGCAGAGCAGGATGCGCTTTTGTTGTATATAAAAACAATATTTTGCAGCACCAGGATTGTAGGAGAGTTCATGACTGGGCTAGCACTACGCAAACTGAGTTGGCAGCAATACTCATGGCCACCGAATTTCTATTGAATCAAGGCTCAGTGGTCATCTGCGATTCACAGAGTGCTCTCCAGGCTCTGAACGCTCTAGACAAAGGTGCGGGAAATATTGCAAATGACATCAGGATAAACGTGTATCGTGCAAAAGAACGAGGCCATAATATACGCTTTGTGTGGATTCCATCGCATGTTGGAATCCCTATGCATGATCATGCTGATCGCCTAGCAAAGTCAGCAGGAGACAAACAAAGTGTTGATATAGATCTTGAGATACCTCTTTTTAGGATTTTATACATCACTAAAGCTTCCTTCAAAGAGGACTTGACTAAGTCGATTAATTCTCAACGCCCTGGAAGGTGTAGCATAAAGCACTATGACCGGTTTAGGCAAGATTCATTCATCTATGGTTTATATAAAACAAGAACAAGACAGTGTGATGTTGTGACTGCAAGAATCAGGCTTGGATATAGGTTGTATTGGCAGGTCAGTACAGTTTGTAATGTCGAAGAAACTAGGTGTAAACTGTGTAATGAAGAATATAAGCGAACACTTGTACATTATATCTCAGAGTGCCATGTGTTACAGCCTTTCAGACCAGCTAGCATGAGGTACGGAGAACTATGCAACTACTTCATATCATCTGATGTCTTAGAAGATATACTTATGTTGTATCCTAAATTTGCAATGTAGTATCACATGAACGCATATCAAATGTATCAATGTTTTTCCACGCCCAAGCTATATGCTAGCGTGGCAGATGAGTAGACAAAGGACTGCGCAATTGTTCCTTTCCTTGAACTTGAAGTACTTATCATAACAATGTTATAAGCTAAAATTCAAATGCAATACCACTATGTAATGTTATGACCATGCATTAAATGTACCACAGCTTGCCC
>NC_061827.1:26937807-26960307 GCF_019202785.1 Penaeus chinensis | reverse complement strand
CAGCCCATTTTGGGAAATCCCCACCCTTCCTATCCCCGGCCCCCATCCCAGGACTCCCACCCGATCACGGCATTTGACGCGCTCTATTTTCTTCATTGCCAACATTATTATGTTGCCTTTGCAGATTGCTTCATGTCTTCGTGAGTGTATTTTTTCTCCTTGATTATTACAGGCTCATTACATTTTCCTGTAAATGTAATGAAACTCTCATCTTGGGAAGGTAGTGCCATAGATGAAAAGTGTTTGATTTTTTATCATTCTGTCCATTATAGGCTAATTTACCTCTTACAACATGGCTGAAGGAAACTGAAGTTCATGAACAAGATTTGTATGTGTTTAAATAATGACCACATTAAGTTAGGAAAAATCTAAGGTCAATGTCTCAGAGGCAAAAAATAGTCATTGGTACATAAAATAGTGTGTGCATTAAAAAAAAAAAGAAAAAAAAAAAAGAAAAAAAAATCAGAAATGAAGAAAATATGTTGAAACAATTGTCAAGGTTTGCCAGTTGGGTGGGGTCAGGAGGCAGAGCCCAGCCTTGGAAAATCTGGCAATTGGATGGGAATCTGGGGTTGAAGCCCCTAGATTTGGAAGTACTTTGGTTCACATGGCAGTGTGTGTGGATTCCCATAAATGCCCCAATGCTGTTGGCTGGAGTAATAGGACCTTAGCCTCAGAAGGGTGTGGCCCTTCTTAAACAATTGGTATAGTTTCAACTTCGCACAGCCATATGTTACAAGTTGAACTTTGTAATTGATAACAGAAAATAGGAATCTTTTCATCTATGGTATTTCCTTCACAAGTTGACAATAAGAAAGTTGTGCAACACTTATTATTCTAGTATACAGTTTCAGGAAAATGTAATGACACTCTCATGTAGAAAGGGAAAAACTACACTCAGTGAAATTTGAAAGAATCTGGCAAAGAATAATATTAGAAATAAAATTTAGTTTTAACTATTGCTGCATGGAGTCAGCAATCGGGTGGGGAACGGAACCCCAGTAAGGAAATACAGCAATCGGAAGGGTGTCTGGGGGCAAAGGTTTTTGGTTCTTATGGCAAGGTTTGTGGATTTCCCAGGAATGGCAATAATAATAGTTCTTGGTGTCAGAAAAATGAGCTTACTTTGCAAACAATACCAATGATATCATTTGCAATGGAAAATAACAAGGAATTCATGCATATTACAGTGTGACTAAATGAAACAAGGAAGGATAATTGCAAGGTTTGGATGGCCTCACCCCTTCCAATCCTGGAAGGCTAGGGAACCTGTGGGAAATCTGGGTTTTGGGTTGAGGGAAACAAGACATTTATTTTTTCACTTTTTTGTTTTTTATTATTATTGTTGTTCCTATTCTTATTATTGTTTCTGTTGTTAAATTATTATTATTATAATTTTTTTTTTTTTTTTTTTTTTTACATGCATGCATGCATGCATACATACATACATACATACATACATACATACATACATACATACATACATACATACATACATACATACATACATACATACATACATACATACATACATACATACATACATACATACATACATACATACATACATACATACATACATACATACATACATACATACATACATACATACATATGCATTGCATATTTTAGCATGGAAAGGAAATCGGTATAAATGACACTGATATCCTAAGGAAATCATGAGAATTTTCATTTTTGAAAATCCAGTAGAAAATATACAAATGTGTAAAAATAATTCATGTTATATCTACTGGAATGCCCGTCATGAAAACTTGTCAGGAATGCACAAAGATTAAACTCGTTGGGCATTAACCCATTGGATATAGGTGCTTGCTATGCATACCTTTTTTTTTTTTCATTTTCTTTTTTGCTGTTTTCCAAGGTCTGTAGTTGTCATTTGTAATGCTCTCTCAAAAAGGCAACACACTGTTTTCCTTGCACAGACTCCTTATCATTTTTATCCCATTCCTGTGCCACTTGTCACAGTTAGCAGAAACAGGATCCTTAGTATGGAATTAGTGTCCCCCCTGGAGCCAACACTCATGGCTTATGGATGCCATACTCATTTACCCATGGAAATGGGTAAATGCCCACTGAGTTTAATCAGCTCCAAAAGCTTTGGGCACTAGTAACAAGTCATCACCCCCAGCCTTCAACCAAATTCTCATGACTGCATATTTATCATGTGGTCCTCAGCCTTTTTTTTTCCATTCATTCATTCATTCATTCATTCATGATGACATGATGATATGTTCATGGCACCTGGCCCTCAACCAAATTTTTGCATGATGTGAAGATCATGTCACCAGGATCCAAGGGATTAAGAAAGGGGCTCTTGCATTATTTCCACCAGTAAACAAGAGTGAAATATATAATCTGTGAGCCATGGGTTGTAGAGTGCAGGCTTCAGGGAGGACACTATTTCCATGTTCAGAATCCTATTCATTCCCATAGTGACAGGCTAGGGATCACCCTTGCCTTGGGCCTCATTCCTCAACAACACTAATTTTCACCTTTCTTTTTCTCTTCTCCAACCCTTTCTATTATCCACTTCCTAATGTGTTGGAGCTCTGTTGAAAGGATAAAAGGCTAACTTTGTGCCAGTCATGAATGGCCTGGGAACCATGGCCACAATATTTTAGTTTAGTTGTCTATCCCTTACCTCTCAAGGGGACCCTGAGGGGTAGACTGTTTCTTTCCCCAACCTACTCCAGGCTTACTATGGCCAGTAATGATGATTTTGCATCCTTATTAGGGACATTAAGGCTTTCCCAATTTTCAGCTTGCCCCACCAGATTTTAATTCTGCCAATTCTCTGACTCTGAACACTACTATTACTATCCCCTCCCCAATGAGCACTGTCACCTCAGTCTAGTCCAAATCATCCACCCAGGTCATTCCTCAATCTCCAGAAAACATTCTTCCTCTCCCACCATCCTCTGCTTGAGCTCCTCCACCCCCCACATCTTTCTTCATCTACTGCCCTCTCCTCCCTTATTACTACTGCAACCATATTGTCCACCTCTCTGCAGTACTACCTCTTTTAACACTACTCATTCTTGACTGACTCTACTGGCAAACCCATTTCTGCCCAGCCTCATCCCTCCCTCAGTAATTGTACCGGTACTGTCTCCATCTCCCCAACAAATGCCCTGTCTACAACAAGGATTGGTCAGATTGTGGAGAAGACCTACTCGCCTGTCTCTTGGACTCTGATACAGTATCAATACCGTGGCACATCATTCCCCCTAGAGACCCCATAAGTCCTCCATCAATATTGCCAAGATTACTATCTGTAGACATGAGTTCCCCCTTAATGTTTATATGTGCAGAGAATCCTTCCCTGCCCAACCATATCAACCCCCCCCCCCCTCCCCCATCAATGTTAGAATTGTTGGTGCCTAGGCCACCCAGCCAAACACTGCTCCTCCACAGCCCAATGCCCTCTGTGTACCGAACCTGATCATGATCGTTCAAACTGCTGTGTACAGTCACGCATTGCCAATTGTTGTGGCTCCCATAATGCATTTTATAGGGTTTGCCTTACCTACAAATTTGAGTCTGAGGTGGCAATTCTCAGATTCAATCTTAGCCTGACTTTACATGAGGCCAGACAGGAAGCATACAGACATGATTTTTCTCTTACTCCTTACCAATACTGTCCTTCACTCTGCCCCCCCCCCCCCTCCCAAAAAAAAAAGAGGTTTCTCCATCTCCCTCAGTATCTCTCCCTCATCCCACTTCTACTCCCTCCCTCTCCCAGTCAAGTTCTTTTGCCATTCTTTACCACTATTACAGACACTCCAAACTCTACTTCCCCATTACCTACCCCTCTTCCTCCTTGCACAAATCATCGCACAAGACAAGCTAAACGTTCCACCCCATTTTCATCTCCATCAACTTCTCTCTCTGTGCCTTTTCTCCCCTTCATAAGAAAACCTTTGTTTTTCAGACATCCTCAAACAACTCCACTTGAGAAACTTTCAAAGGCATTCAAATCAATCTGATCAGGACCCAAGATAATATACCTCACCTCATCCATCCTCCAATCTCTGTGCTCCCATTCCTTCTATACTCAAAGTAACTGCCGACATCCATCATTCACCTACACCCCTTCCTCCTACTCCCTCTCAACACATCCCCTTCCCCCTGCTTTACTAGATCATCCCCCCTTCCTTGCCCATTATTCCTTCTGATTCCCCCTGGATACACATGTGACCCTTTGTTACAACAACTCTCCCTCCTGGATTCTCTCTCTTATCACATTTGGGAGAGAAAAAAGAAGAGATACATGCATCTGAAAAAGAAATTGTGGTCAGAATGACTGCTAAGTCATCTTAGTATGAATCCCCCCCCCCCCCCCAAAGTCCCAAGAATTTCAGATTAACAGCATCTAATACTGCTGTTTGCTTGAAATGTGTCAGGTATTCTATGTCATTAGCAAGAGACTATTTCTGTGTAATATATATACATTTCTTATCATATAAACCTTCATTACAAAAATACTGGTTAACCCTTTATTTTCCCCTTGCCTACTCAGTTGTTTATTAACATAGATTTTTAATAGGAAGTTCAACTATTACAGGTTGTTGCTGTGAAGCAGACTACTCAGAAGACTTGGGAATGTACGGAGGAGGGATCTTCTCTGGCAACTAGTGGTTCTCATGAAGCAAGACTGTTTAATTCTTTAACATCAGAAGGATGTCCTATTGCAGATATTAAAGCAAATTTTCCAAATGCAAATATTGCATTAGGGGCAGCAATGAAAAATAAGGTGAGACAGGGAAATACACTCAATAAATATGATACAATTCTCTTTTGTCAAATAATGTAATGTTCATTTGCTTTACAACTTTCTTCAATTTACCCGAATTAACTTTAGCTTGGATAAGACAGCTGTCACAGTTGCTGTTAAAGTATTTGCTTGTTCTCATAACTAGTGGGGCTTATTCTGGCTGTTATGGTCTCATATTTCTTCATCTTTTCATTGATACAGTGGGTGAAGAAAGAAGGAGAAAAGATAGTACCTGTGGTTTCCAGTATAAACGATGAAGTTCAAATCCATCTCCAGGCTATTATGTCTGGATCAGCTGATAATGTTCCAGATAAAATAAAAGTTGACTACAAGAAGAGAAAACTTATTAAAGAAGTGTAAGCCTTTCTTGTTCCTTCTTTAATGATACTTGGAAATATATAAAATAGTTTTTATTTATGGATCATAATGGGCTTTGCTTTTCCCACAGCGATCTAACAGTATTTGAGGTCACCAAGGGTAGTGAGTTCACCACTTCTGTCTCTAAGCAGGAAGCTGAACTCACTAAGGATATGATAGAGAGTGGACAATGGAAGAGCAAATCATTCAAGCCTTTCAACTTTAAAGCAAAGGTAATTTTATCTTTAGTAAGGAAGATATACCTTTAGGTGTATATGTGTGTGTGTTTTTATTAAGTAGCAAAATGTTTTCTAAAATGATGGAAAAAAGAGAGTAATTTGTGCTTTGAATTCCCCAGGGCCGTCTTGAACAGCGCTCTGGACACCTACACCCCCTGATGCAACTAAGATCCGAATTCCGACAAATTTTCTTAGAAATGGGTTTCACTGAGATGCCTACAAACAATTTTGTTGAGAGCGCCTTTTGGAATTTTGATGCCCTCTTCCAGCCCCAGCAGCACCCAGCAAGGGATGCTCATGACACATTTTATGTGGCAGAACCTGAGAAGACCATGAGTGTTCCTGAAGACTACCTGCAAAGGGTAAGAATGAGTTTTGATAATTTACAACAGTGGTTTATCACTTTTTCAAGACACCACTTGCTTAACTTCACACTTTTAAAAAATAAATATTTTAATCTTTCTTGGCTGTGCCATGATGCACAGGTGTAAAACCATCAAATTTTCATGTCTAACCCAGGCCAATTTGTTCTATTTGTAGAGCTCTGATTTACACAACACAATTTCTTGTCTTAAACTGGTGTGTCCCATAGTTATTGGCATCTTTATGTAGGAGTAGTGTAAAGAAAGTAGTAAACCAAAAAATAGGTGGGAACCACACTGTCTTAAAATTGTTTCCCAGAGGCTAGGGGGAACAGAGGATACAGGGGAATATTAGTGTTTGTGGGGCTGTACTTGCCATGTATTACAGGAATTATCTTATACTTACTACATACATTCTCTTGTCAAAAGGGGGGCCATGTGATACTTGTATGACTGGCACATGGAGACAAGGGGACAGGGGAATGGGGGTGGCTTTAAGGGGGCTTAGAAGGAAGAAATTTGATGAACAGTTCCTACCTCTACTAAACCTATATGACTGGTTCATCAAACCTGTGGGATTCAGCACACTCCAGGTTAAGAAATGCTAATACAGGATAGAAATATAAAGTACAGTAATATCTCGTTTATTCTTATTAAAGCACTGGTGTGTGTGTGTGTGTGTGTGTGTGTGTGTGTGTGTGTGTGTGTGTATATATATGTATATATATGTATATATATGTATATATATGTATATATATGTATATATATATATATATATATATATATATATTTTATATTATATATATATATTTTATGTTATATATATATATTTTATGTTATATATATATATTTTATGTTATATATATATATATATATATATATATATATTTTATGTTATATATATATATATATTTTATATTATATATATATATTTTATATTATATATATATATTTTATATTATATATATATATTTTATATTATATATATATATTTTATATTATATATATATATTTTATATTATATATATATATTTTATATTATATATATATATTTTATATTATATATATATATTTTATATTATATATATACATTTTATATTATATATATACATTTTATATTATATATATACATTTTATATTATATATATACATTTTATATTATATATATACATTTTATATTATATATATACATTTTATATTATATATATACATTTTATATTATATATATACATTTTATATTATATATATACATTTTATATTATATATATACATTTTATATTATATATATACATTTTATATTATATATATACATTTTATATTATATATATACATTTTATATTATATATATACATTTTATATTATATATATACATTTTATATTATATATATACATTTTATATTATATATATACATTTTATATTATATATATACATTTTATATTATATATATACATTTTATATTATATATATACATTTTATATTATATATATACATTTTTTATTATATATATACATTTTATATTATATATATACATTTTATATTATATATATACATTTTATATTATATATATACATTTTATATTATATATATACATTTTATATTATATATATACATTTTATATTATATATATACATTTTATATTATATATATACATTTTATATTATATATATACATTTTATATTATATATATACATTTTATATTATATATATACATTTTATATTATATATATACATTTTATATTATATATATACATTTTATATTATATATATACATTTTATATTATATATATACATTTTATATTATATATATACATTTTATATTATATATATACATTTTATATTATATATATATATTTTATATTATATATATATATCTTATATTATATATATTTTATATTATATATATATATATATATATCTTATATTATATATACATTTTATATTATATATATATATTTTATATTATATATATATATATATCTTATATCATATATATATTTTATATTATATATATATATTATATATTATATATTATATATTATATGCATATGCAGCAGTGGTAATTATTAAGACTCAATAGGACTCGGATATGTCTTACTATCTTGTAATATTTTCAGGTTAAGAAGACCCATAGTACAGGTGGCTATGGTTCACTTGGTTATCAGTATGAGTGGAGTAGAGATGAGGCTCACAAGAATCTGCTTCGTACTCATACAACTGCTGTCAGTGCTCGCATGCTCTATAAGCTAGCTCAGGTATGTAGCAGAAAGATGAGTCTTTGTTATGTTCTTTGTTTTATCATGATTATGACATTTCTTTTACTGAATAAATCATTGTATATATAGAAACTAGGAATGTATAATGCTAACCATCATTAAATAAATAAATTATTAAGCAAAACAATTCTTGCATGTCTATCTCAGAGTTTTCATTATTCTTAAAAATTACAGGAAGGTTTCCGCCCTGTCAAATTTTTCTCCATTGATCGAGTCTTCCGAAATGAAACCTTAGATGCAACACACCTTGCCGAATTCCACCAGATTGAAGGAGTTGTTGCTGATTATAATCTTAGTGTCAAGCATCTCATGGGAGTTATCAAGGTAAATTTGACACAACCTACTTGACAAACTCTTTCCCCTATTCCTTCTCTCTCTCACTCCCTACCCCCCTCTCTCCTCTCTCCTTTCTCTCATTATATGTTGTATAATTTTGGTTGTAATATAATTTTTTGTATCTAACTAATGCTCTTCACACAAAGTACAAATTTAGTAATCATTGTTATGTAATCCGTAAAGAATAATACTTTATGTGGTTTTATTGGAAATATTGTGTGCCTATAAAAAGTGAGTGATTGTCTGCTTTTGTATTTTAGGGATTCTTTGAGAAGATTGGAATCACGAAGTTGCGTTTCAAGCCTGCCTATAACCCATATACAGAGCCATCTATGGAAATCTTCAGGTAAGATGATGCAATTGCCTGAAATTTTTCCTTATTTTTAATATAGAGGTGACCATATCATATCCTATTTTATACTGAATCATAATTCAGAACCCTTTTCATAGGTACCTAATAAAAAAGTGTTTCTGAAATCTGTTCATTATTCATTTCTTGGTATAATAAGTTTTGTTCATTATTAATTTCCTTTTATGATATGCAGTTGCCCTTATCATTCTTGAGGATTACATCCTTAAATCTCTTGCAAAAATTTGAATATCAGAAATGAATGCAGGGGGTACTAAGGTTATCCTCTGGCAAGAGTTTAATAGTTTCATTATTCCTAAGACCATTTTGTATGGTTAAATAAATAAAACTAGTTTTTATTTACAAAAAATACATAAATAGATTATAAGAATGTTCAGGTTAACTCATTCACACTAGGTGGCAACTATTCTTGCCATGATGCTCATGATTGGCCTTGTCTGCATTCATTGAAGAGGTGTAGCCTTGCCTTTCAAAGTAGGCTGAAAGACTTTTTTAGTGTCTTTAATTTAGTCTTTTATACTGCAGCCAGAATCATAGAGAATGGGGAAAACATTTGTTTCCTAAGATCATAATTTTTCATTTAAGCTGCTGAACATGGAAACACTCTGCCTGGTCCAGTTTAGGGTGGATAAAAGCCATCATCATAGGGTTAATGGAACCTCGTGCATATTCACATTACAGTATATACATAAAAGTATGCATGTAAAAGTCAAAAACAGTGATGCATGAATATGATGTTAACAGTAATGTTATAAAACCTCCATATTCATAGATACAACAATAACTGCAAACTTTAAAAGAGTCTTATTCATGTCTTTAGCAAGTCTTGCATTTAATCAGATTCATAGTTGTTCAGTCAGAAATGATCAGAGCCATTTCTTTTTTCTTTTTAGTTACCATGAAGGCCTCAAGAAGTGGGTGGAAGTAGGTAACTCAGGCATGTTCCGACCAGAGATGCTTCGACCAATGGGAGTTCCAGAGAATGTTACTGTTGCTGCTTGGGGACTGTCTCTAGAAAGGTAAGAAAGTACTTTATTTTTCTCTTTAGATTTAAGGATATCTTTTATCTGAAAGCACTAAATTATTTCTGTGTTAATTTCACTTGATAAAATTTTCTTAAGATTAACCATGGTTATTATTTTTTTAAAGGTTGTTTTCCCTATATAGATATGTTTTTTTCCTTTTTTACAGACCAGCAATGATTATGTATGGAATCAACAATATCCGGGAGTTAGTTGGTTCCCGAGTGAAAATGGAGCTCATCCTTGATAATCCAGTCTGCACAATTGACAAGTAGGCCTTATCAGCTTTTTTCCCCCCACTTTTTAAATTATTCATATACATTGTTTTTTTTATTTTGTGCATAAGCATGTATTAATTGAATGTTAAAGCTTAGAAACTGGTCTTGCATGATTGGTTTCGGTGTTAGAATATGAAAATGTTAAAGAAAAGCCTTCTGTTGTGTCAGGGTTTAGCATAAAAACCCTGTTCCACAGCCTTCAGCTATACAGGATCCACTCTCATGAAAGGAAAACCTGAAAGCTCACTCCTGTCTCTGGAATACTGATTCACCAAATTTCATTTGAGAAAAATAATGGATTGATGTTGAAAGCAGCAAATTTCATTTAAATTATTGTGTGTAAGTTAAGAATATAAAATATATATGTAGTATAGATATTAATCCATTGCATCTGGGTGCCCATAATCTAACCATTACTGGAATAGTGACTTCTAGGTGTATGTAGGCCCACACAAACACTTTTTTATGATGTCAAGACTCCTTGCCTTTCTTTAGCAATGTTGTTATCTCTTTCTGCATCAGCATTTTTTCCTTTTTTGCCATTTTCCATTTGATATGCTGTATCAGTATGGTAATGAACTGATTTCCTTGCACAGACTCCATATAAAAAAATTCACTGACTGCATATTCATGTGACCTGGGCCTCAGTCAATCTTTATGTTGTGATGATCATGTCACCCAGATCCAATGGGTTAAGTGTCAGATGATTAGAATAAAAGAGAGACTTGGCAATTTATAGTACTCCAGTGTCTTGGGCGAGTTGCTAGTTTTTTTTTCTTCTTGAGATTGGACTGTAGTAGTGTAGTGAGTACCTCTTTTTGGTAATGTTCTTGAACTGCATACTAGATATATTCAACATCTGTATATTTGAAAAAGAAAAAAAAAATCAGGGAATTAGAATGTTATTTTAGCCATACAATACTTTTTCCACACCATTTTGTAGATACTGATGTTTTATTGCTGCCTCCTAGGTAATAATAATAAGGCTTTTACAATTGATTTGGGTTGCTGTATAGTACATACTTTAGAAGGAGTATCACATTGGCTTAAAATCCAGGTCATGGATATCATACTTGGGGGCTCAGCTTCAAAATAGTAGTATCAGACACTAAAGATATTTGCTAAGGTGGATGCACACATCTGCTTTCACAAAAAAATTAGACTTGTGCAAGTAAGAATTCCTGAACAAAATATGTGGTTCTGGTGTGTCTTTCTGGATATGGAAATCAGAAAGCCCAGAAACTTCAATGTTTTTATTCTCCAGTGATATGGCCTTACATAGTTGTTTTTTAAGTTTAAAAAGTTAGAGAAACTGTAGAGCTGAAATAATATTCTTTAAGCCTAAATGCTAGATATACCCTTGCAGATTTTGTGAAATGTGTCTGTCTTTTTGAATACCAAAAAATCTATATTTAACCCCTCCATGACGGTATCAGAAATCTCTTAGGATCGCTGACTCAGGTGACTTCTGGCAACCGTCCTGCCGTTTTATCCGGGAGTCTGCTACATGTAGTTGAATTTTCCGCTCAACGCGCTCTAGCACATTGTAGTGCCTATAGCCATACCCGGCATGGTGAGTCGGTTTGTTATGACGGGTTGATTGTTTAACATGACGCTGATGGGCCACACCTATTGGCATCGTAACAAACCGCTTGGTCAGCAGGGTACGGCTTTACACATGGCGACGTGCGATTGTGCTTGGAGCGGGAAATTTGGCCTGTTGCCACAAATCTCCAGAGTTTAAAATTCTCAGGGATTTTTTTTTCACCTGTCAGCATTGGGTTAACAAATTATAGGATGGTCCATTCAGTACCTTATATTTCCAGTCTGCTTCTAAAGCCCTGTAGAAATAAAGATTCTATTAATATAATGAAGTAAATAAAAAAAAAAAAAATTCTTCTAAATGTTCTTTTTCTTCTAAAGGAATACCAGTCAACATCACTTAGTCATATGTTTATTTTCCGAGAATGTTGGAATCATAAGTGCCTAATTTAACCAGATTAGCTTTCATGGAGCATTTAAAACACAGGGAGCATATTTTCTATCAAAATTTCTACTATAAATGCAAAATTACTTTTAAATCAAAAAAAGATCCTTCAAGCTTATCTAGCAATCCCTTATTTATTTGTTATATATTAAGAAATATATGTATAGTTGCAATACTATACATGAATTTGCACCAACACTGCAGGCTTTGTATATGAATTGTTGTACTGCAAGGACTATGATACTGGTAGTATACCAGCAACACAAAATTCAAAATTTTATCCATACACACAAAACAATATTACCATAAGTGTGGTGATTCTTACATTAAAAATATTTGAAATGAGATCAGTAATCAAAGTAAAAAAGGGGCATAAAAAGAATTACATTTTTTTGTATGACAGTTGTGAAAAAAAGGTAGTGGATTGAAGCAGACTTGTTTATAATAGACAGCTTATGCTAAGACTTCTGAAGTTAGATAAGAAGTGCAGGTTGGAATGCTGTTAATGTTTATGCTTTGAATGTGATCCTCCAAATTGTTTGTTGTAGTGCCTTTTTTGTACTCCATAGATCATCATTTATTTTCATATATGCTGTTCTACCTTCAGAAAAAGTAGAATATTTAGATAAACTATTTTGACAGGGTTCTTATATTTTTAAAATGAGATTTAATGTAAATAAGACTACTTAGAGTAATATTTGATTCCAATAGGAATCAAATATTAGCAGTGTTATACCAAGATTTTTTTTTTTTTTTTTCATTTGAGGTTTGTTTTTTTATTGAACAAATTTTTTTTATATATACAGGAAATATCTTTTAAATTCTAGCATGCAAATATCTTAATTTAAAGCTGTGTACAGTTACATTCATTTAAGTTGTTGTTATTTTTGTTTTCTTTTCTTTTCTTTTCTTTTCTTTTTTGTTATTATTATTATTATTATTATTATTATTATTATTATTATTATTAATAATTTTCATACAAAAAAAATGCTTAGTCTGGACCTTAGAACTAAGAAGGCATATTGTATGGAAACCAATTTTTATTATAATTTGTAACATTTTGTTTTGTTTTATTGTTACTAAAATGCTATTGTTTTTCTGTTATGACCATAGAATGTGAAATTGTGTGAGAATAAAGCCAGTATGTAAACATTGATTAAAGATAATAAATGTATGTTGGTTTCTTGTGATTTTTATTCCAGTATTTAAATATTTTGATATAGAAAACACTCAGCAGATAACAATGTTGTTCTTTCTTTCTTTCTTTCTTTTCTACCAAACCACACTAAAGGCAGTTCCAGTTTAGTATTTTCTGTTTAGGAGAGTATACATACCTGCATGTAGATGATTCCACTTCCACTGTCATTTTAATTTTCTTCATCATGAAGTTTATGTTAATTAGACCTTCAAGGTTTGGCACATACTGCTATTTTCTCAGTAACTTGTTTTTAATCCTTTTACAACATACAATAATGGTCAAGGGAAGTTGTCATATTTACCTTGCTTTGCAACGGAGACCTTCCCATTCTTGCTGCCTGGTAAATACTGGAATACTATAGTGGGTCACATGTACAAATTTGTAAGACATTGCCAACTTGACTATGTAACATAGATTGCTCACCAACCTGCTTTCCAAGCAAATACACAGCACACCACAGTCACTCAAATATACAAAATTGTGAAAATTCCTAAACAGCAAACTACCCTGAAATAATAATGCATCACCTGTGAGAATGTGACATGATTTGTATGAAAACTTTCTTTGGTAAATAGTTAATTGTGGTGTGTTGTGTGCCTGTACAGAACCAAGCTATAAATAACTGACACTGAAGCAGCATTCCTTATACAAGAGGGTTAAGAAATATTCAGAGTACTTTGCTATCTTAAATGGAAGTAGGAAAATGATATGTTGATTGATAGGCTGATTTATTAATTTGGTGTGTGTATTTGTTTGCTAACTGTAGCTATGCTTTGTCAAAAGATTTCTTCCGAGAATATTGATTATTGTGACTGGAAGGATTTTTAACATATGAAAAATGCATACATTGTGGAGAGAAAGGTGAGCAATATTTCTGTAGGACCATAAGTCTGCAGAAAATTTACAAATTAAATTGTTTTTAAAAACGGTTTCTACTATTATTCATTTTTATGTACAGTTGGTTCCAACAGCCTATTTATTCTATTTGATACACTAGCTTCTGATATTTTATATTTCTCATACTAATTTGTATAAAGTAATTTTCCTTTTTATATTGATTTTTCATAGTTGCTATTTGGACATATATTTCATGAGATTTCTTTTATGTTGATGTAAGCACTTAGATGTGCATGCTGAGGGGCACATTTATTTCTGTGGGAAATAAATAAATTATTATACCACCTGAGCATCTTATCTATACATTTATTTAGATTTAATTGGCTTCTAGAAAATTCTTTAAACTCAGATGGAAAAAATGGAAGAAATATATAAAAAAAACAAAAAAACTTTACAGCTTTGATTTTGATGGGTTTATTTCAGTTTAGCCTGAAAGTTTGGTGGTCCTTTTTTGCAGACTCACAGGAGCTAGAAATTGCACTTTTTTTTTTTTTTTTTTGGGGGGGGGGGGGGCTTCCTTGTATACATGAGTGCATCTGTCTTTCTGTCTTTCTGAGTGTGGGAACATAAATGTATAGTACAGGTTTTGCCACTCATTTCGAAGAAAATCTTACTTGGCAACTGCCCTTTTATTGTCATTCAATTGTATTGTAATTTTTTTTTTTTTTTTCTTTCTTTTTTCTATTTTTTTTTTTTTTACCATTGACATTGTTGAACTCTTTTCAAAGAAAATATAATGAAGAAACGCTTCCCGTAGAAAATCACACAGATCGACTGGGGCAAAAATGGGGCGGAGCTATTGATGTTATTACATTTAGCCAATCAGGGTTTTCCATCGGATATCAGATATAGGTAGATCCATAATTTTTTATATAATTTACTATTTTTATGATTATCAGAAGTAGAACTAAAATTCCACTCTTTATTTATGATAACAATGTTCCATACCACAAACAGTCTTCAAAATACTGTATGGAAAAAATCAGTTTCATTTTTTGATTCAGTAGTCAAATGGAAGTGGAGCTATCTATCTCAGATATATCTTGGGGAGTGGGTGAGTGAGTGAGTGTGTGGTTGATGGTGGTTTTAAGTATATGCTTATTTGCATATACAGAGAAATGGTGTTTCTTTGGTACTGTTATACTGGCTGGAGAATTTGGATTCACTCCTGGTAAGTTCACAATAGACCATATCTTGGTGCTTCGAGTCATTACAAAGCACCAACGTGAGTTCAGGTGTGGGCTGCTTGCAGCTTACATTGACCTCAAGAAGGCATTAGATATGGTGTATCGTGAATCACTCTGGGAGATCCTGAGACTAAGAGGAATTCCAACAAGAATTATTGGATTAGCAAGCCTGTATACTAGTACTGAATGTGCTGTACAGTGTGGTGGGGGCCTATTGAACATTTTCAGGAGTGAGGCAAGGTTGTGTTTTTGCACCAACAGCATGGACTGGATACTGGGTAGAGCTACTGTCAAAAGTAACTGTGGAACATTTCGGTGCAATATCAAGACCTTGACTCTGTTGACTATATTGCTATTCTACCTGAGTCTCTTGAAACTTTAGTGGTGGCTCTTGATGCATTTAGCAGTGAAGTGAAGTCCTTGGGCTAGAGGCCTCCTGGATCAAGACCAAGATCCAGGACTTTGGGGGCCTGCTAGGAGATTCTGTTCCATCAGTACATGCTTGCAGTGAGGATATTGAGGTCACAGAGAGCTTTATATACCTTGGTAGTGTAGTTCATGACTCTGGGATGTCAGACCTGGAAGTCAGTAGATAGATTGGCCTTGCAGTAGGGGTCATGAAATCTCTCGACAAGTATTTGGAAATGCTGGTAACTGTGTAGAAGGACCAATCTATGTGTCTTCAAGGCCTTGATACTGTTAGGTTTACTTTATGGTACTGAAACCTGGACACTAATCTTGTGCCTTGGAATCTTTCTTGATGCATTTTGTAATGGGTGTTTGTGCCAGATCATGGGGTACAGTTGGCATGACCATGCGTCCAACCAACGGTTACACTGTGAGACTGTACATGACCTGTTGCTTGTACAATCTGTGATTGCCAACTAAAGCTATATAGCCACCTGGCTTGGTTCTCACAGGATGATCCTACCCACCAGGTTGTCTGTGTCTGAAGACAACCCTGGGTGGAGGAGGCCTGTGGAATGATCTAGGAAATCATTGCTTGGGCAGATTGATCAAACCTATTGTAAAGAGTTAGAAATGGGCTGAGCCCCTGCCTGGCGGCTTGCCATGAGGAATCCTTGGAAACGAATAGTGGATCCAGCTATGTGCCCGCATCAGCTACCCAATCATGATGATAATTGTACTGGTACATTATTTTCTCCATAATCCTAATTCTGTCTTATCTCTTCTCTCCTCTTCTCTCTTCCCACTTTCCACTTTCCACTTTCCACTTTCCACTTTCAACCACCTCCTTGGTAATGATATTTCCCTAACCTTCCTTTAGATGGGATGTGGCAAGTCCTGTAACAATGTTAATATTATATACCAATACTGAATGGTATTTTATGGGTCTGCAGTTCTCTCCTACAAAAGCAGTTTATTTGGTCAGAAGAATTGTTAATATGGCTTCTCTTTTTTCTGGAATTAATGTGCTAGCTATCTGTTTTTTAAATAGTATTGGCATAAAAGTGAAAATATTATACATGATGAGTATAATAGAATTGCATGATTCTGTGATAGTTAAAAAGGATTAATGTGGATTTGGTTATTTCCCTTTTTTCTTGTGATATTTTCATGCTTAATGAGATAAAAAATAAAGTTGCTTTTGGTTTTATTGTTCATATTTTTGTCTGGTTTTATCAAGAAAAAGTGATACATGGAGAATCTGACATGTATTTAGTTTTACCCATGATTGGGGATGGTTATTTACATAAATGGCTCTAGGAGTGCTTAACAACCTAGTATTCAGTAATTATTCTTTCTTGTCTTACCTGATTACCAATTTCCATTTTTATCCTTTAGTATTGTTAATATTATCATAATAATAATGTTGATGATGATAACTGCATCACTATTAAGCATAAGAAAAAAATCCTGAAATCAAGGAATGGGAAATCAAGTGAAGTCACATTGCTTACTAATGAACTCCTTGTGGTGGCTTAGCACTTCTGGAGCTATCTGTGTATAAGCACTTATCACAAAAAAAAACTGCATGACCATAACATGTTCCCATAGCAATGGGTTAACCCTTGTTTGTGGGTGGCATCTACTATGATGCCATGGCAGTGTTGTGCCAAGGCCGCAGGTGACATCCCTACAGATGCTGTCCATATAGATATCTTCATGTGACAGACCACACAGCAACCGAAAAAGCCCACACACATTGGGTTAAGAGGATGAATATGAAACGTACTTAATACAAATAAGAAATGGGAAATAAGTGGCTGGATATGTAGAATAGAACTCAATGAATAAGAAGAATCTGTGTAGTCATATAAATATTGTTTTTCCCCTAATTGAAAACTTGCTATTCATTTATGCATAATAAAGTTTGCAATTATGTTTAATTTCCTGTTATATATTAAGCTTGCAGAAATATTGTATATGTGAGACATTTACAAGTACTTGATTTTGAACTAGATTAACAGTAAGAATATGGCTTCCTGTGTTTATAAGCAGTTTTTAGTATATTTCAATACATGTTTAGTAAATGCTTTTGCTCAACAGGTTTAAAGGCCAAAGCCAGAAAGCAGCAAATGGAGCTCCAACAGTAGAATCCTTGACCAAGAGACAGGAGCTAATTTTAGACAGGCTGTCAGCCTTGCAGTCCAAAGTTGCCAGTATTGCTGCCAAAATGGGTGTCACTCTGGTAGAATCTGCTGCATCCATCAACACTCAGCTCACTGGTTAGTATTAAAAGAAAGTAGTGTTGTAAGGTACTTATCATACACCTGTCATACATTTAGAATTTATATACATGAATAATGTGTCTGTGTTTGTTTGTCAGTGTGTCATGACTACCTCGCTCCATTTATAAGTCAAAAGTGTTGAATGGTGGCATTAGAGTGAATGCAAATATATGTATGAGTTTGTCATCTTTAGAGAGTAAAAAAGGGAGAGTTAAGGGATCTGATGAAACTATTGCTTCTAGTTCTTGACAGTATTTAAAATAATAGGAATTAAAGTCTTACTTGTTGTACACACCTAGGTGGAGTGAAGGCAGGAGTCGTTCATGATGTTGTTATTTATGCTGATCCCCGACGACCACCTTATAGCCTTAGGATCCTAGCAAATGCCTTATCTTCCAACTTCTCTGTCTGCCTACGGGTACATTGCCACTCCTCAGTTAAGGTAAGCTGAAACATTACTAAAGCAGCTTTACAAAAGTTGATGTTTATATATATGTGCATGAGAGTATATTTCAATATACTTTTTATTTTTATTTTTTATGTATTTATGTACTTTCAAACATTACCATAGGAAGTGTCAGAAAAGTTGCAGCAGTTCTGGGGTTCAAGTGGTGCCACTGAACGATCTCAAAGTCAGATATGTTTGACACTTGTATGGAGACAAGATGGAGACACACCCACAGCCCTAATGCCATCCCTTTCAGTCTCACCATTAGCACCCAACCAGGTAATAAAGAGAATGGTATTTTAGTTATTTACTTGATCTTAAATAATGTACATAGTTTTTCCTTTTAATATTTGCTCTATGCTTTTAAATATTGAACAACATGAAAACTAGTTACACTAATAGATTGATTTCATTCCCACAAGTAGACTACTTGTTTTTCATAGTTGTGTATGGTTGATAAAAGTCAGTACTATTTATATATAAAGATGCTGGGAAGCCTAACTAGTGCATCAGAATGACAACTAATAGACATCAATAGACTTACAAGGATCTCCAATGCTTGTGGAACACATCACTTATAATTTTCTAGAACTTTACATTTTAGTACAAGGATTGTGCCACAAATCCTGCAACAGTTCATATGGATTTAAAACCAAAGGCATACTCTGAATCCTTGATGTTGATAAGAAACTTGTTTTGAGCAGCTATCCAGCACATAATTTTTTTTTTTATACAAAGTTCCAGGTGCATAATTAGATAGTACCGGTAATCAATGACCTACATATAAGGCAATTAAAGATAGGTAGACCCATATGTATAAATATAACAGTTCAGATAACTTCACCCTATTTACAGATACGTGGAGAGCATAATGTTGGGCGATATTTAGCAAGGCTTGCAGAAGTAGGTGCTCCAACTTGCAGACTTTATGAGTGCCTTTCTAATCCAATCTTTACTGTCCAAGTCGATGAGTTGTTGGACCAGTGTCATGGAAAGCTAACTTTAGGAAACAATAAGTAAGTAAATGTGTTTCTGGTTATGTGTTGTATTTATTATGTATAAAGAGAAGTAGTTTGGCAGATGAATAAAGATTGCAGTTTGAGAGTTGGTGAATGAGGGTGTGAGTTACTTTACTTGGTTACCTGGTTGGATTTATTAGGGGCTCCTGAGGAACTGCCTTAGAGTGAGGGAGTATATGATGATGAGTGTCTTTGGGCAAGAGAGAGAGTGAGAGATAGCAAGTGTATGGAATTGAGAGAGAGAGAGAGAAGAGCTGATTAAATAGATATTTATTATTCATTATTTACATCATATTGATATTTGTATGATTATTATATTTCCATATGCTTACCAGGTAAGTATATAGATAGTTAATATATATTTTCATGAAAATCTCAATGATTATAGAACTGGTTCAATATATCTTTCATAGTTGTTTTAAGAAGCAAGAATATGAATTTTAACAGACTTTCCTTTCTTGCAGAGAAAAGGCTGCTTTCATACGCGAGCTTAATTCAAGATTGGGTGATAAAGAATTCCTTGTTAATTCAGACCTAACTTTAGCTGATGCCGTGATACTATCAACTCTGCTGCAGCTACGTATGTTGGAGTCTGCTCCTTCTAATGTTCAAAAATGGAGCAAGGGTTGTCTTGTATTACCTTTTTGTAAAAATCTAATCTAAATTTTTTTTTACCATTATGTAATAATATATCAATTAAAATTATTAAGTGAAAATTTATTATTATTTAGTTTCACAAAAATGTATGAGAAATAAATGTGATGATTGGCAGTCATATCAACATGAGCATCATAGATTTCTTTATTTTTAGTTTAACTTAAGGGGACTGTCATCTTCAAATCTGGGTACCCTTAACCCAAAGCCACTGGGTATGGCATGTACGTACATACCAGGCCCACCGTTTTTAATTTTATTGATTGTTATTAGACATAGATGGCTCCACAAGTACTAAGTCACAATGAGCCAATTAGGAGTACTACCTGTCTCACCTGTTTACCCTTTTCCTTGATTTAAAAAAAAAAATCTGATATCTAATATTAATGATAGTAATGCCCAAAACACTATGATAATCATATTGTCTATGATAAAAATAAGAGCATCAATATTGATAGCATCAGGAGAAAAAGCATCATACCCACTAACTCAAAGAAAGGTGAAATTTGGTGAGATCACAAGGTCTGCTACTTGACTCCTTTGTGGCTAAGCACTTGCAGAGCCATCTGTGTGGGGTGAGACATTTCACAAAATAGTAATACAGTGAACAACGTTTTCCTGGAAGCTTTGGTTTAATATGGGACCTAGATTATTTACTTTTTTTCTTGTTGGTGTCATTATAGAAATGTTATATCTCAAGTTTGGTTTCATTTGGCAAATAAATAACTGAAATAAAAAATAAATTTTTCATGTTTGGCACACCTTATTGTGCCAAACATATATTATGCTCTCCTAACGAATAACAAAAGTTGTAGAAAAAAAATTAAATATCTCTCATTTATTATCTAGAAGTTATATATATGATTGTTTTATATTCCTTGTATTTGTTTCAGTATTTGAGTGGAATATTGGAAAAGGAAAATTGTTTCAATATTATTCAAAATATATACAAAAATAAATATTTCATTGGTACTAAAAATAGTATTCTTTCTACTCTACAAAAAGCAACACAAATGAAGAAAATCATAGTTATTTGCAGAGTTATAAGCAAAAAAAAACAAGAAAAAAAAAAACATGAGATATAGTGGATAGAATATTTACATCAAGCGATCAGAGGTAGTAACACTACAGACTTGATGTGCTGTCACCATGGCTTGTCGAGAACTTGTATACGGCAGAAAATTGCTTGATGTTGATTCAAGTGAATTCTATGAGCTCATGATTTCAACTTAATTTTATGGTAAAATACATAAAATTATTCCATTAAATATATATATGACAAAAAATTAGTTAAAGTCCCCTTAAAGTTTTGTAATACACTTTCTGTGAAATGAGGTACTCCTTGAAAATATAATAACCTTAGCCAACATAAGCCATTTTTTGGTAAATTAAAGTATGCTAGTGAATTTTAACCCAATGCTGACGGGCACGACGTGTACGAACGTGCTATGCTCACTGTGAGTACTGGTTTGATTGTTTTTACACATACATGGCTACACTTGTACTAAGTCACCAATGAGCCAGTTACGAGTACTGCCTGTCTCGCCCGTTTACCCTTTTCTTTGATTTATGAAAATATCTTACGTTATCTTATTTTGATATTACTAATGTTTATAACATTATAGTAATTATAATGTTTATAATAAAAATAACGCCATCGATATTCATAGCACTCGTAAAAAATAGAGTTTTTCTTGCCAATTCAAATCACAAGCTCACAAGGTCTACTAATTGACTCCTTTGTGGCTAAGCACTAGCAGAGCCATTTATGTGCAGAGACATTTCACAAAAATATAGAAAATGAGCACAGCATTTTCCCCATTTTATATTCATTTTCCCTGCGGCA
Source organism: Penaeus chinensis (assembly GCF_019202785.1). Lineage (NCBI taxonomy): Eukaryota > Metazoa > Arthropoda > Malacostraca > Decapoda > Penaeidae > Penaeus > Penaeus chinensis. The sequence goes on along the minus strand of NC_061827.1, from coordinate 26,938,345 downwards.
TTGGGTTAAGACAAGGATTACTTTAATAAATGGAGCTGCTGAAAAGTGAAGGCAAGACTGACATTGAGAAAAGAAATTTTATGTTGCCTTCTGTGCATTGTATTTATTGTTCATGCATCTAAGTGTGCTTGCACCTTTACGTAATTATGTATGTACTTTAATTTCATATTTATTTTTTGTATGTGCTTATGTGTAGTGGGTAATTGAAGGAACTTGGATGAAGAAAGAATTTGTCTGAGAATTTAAGGTAATTACATTCACAAGTTAATTTTTATAATCTTTGACTTTAGTAACACCAGAATTAAAGTCTCTTATTATAGACAGTGATAGCAATGTGTCTTTCCATTAACCTTATACTTTCATGTAAATTGCCATTGGCTTTCAGTGAGACAGCGTAACTCAAAATTTAGGAGCTTACAAACTCATCTAGCGTTCCTCTCACAGAAAAGAGCAACTGGAAGTTGGTTGGTCACGTATGAGTAGCCAAGCTAAAAATGTTGCCTCAATAAGTCTGTAAAACTTATTCATAATTTTCTAG
>NC_061827.1:26922807-26930307 GCF_019202785.1 Penaeus chinensis | reverse complement strand
ATATATATATATATATGGTTAAAAGCAAAATATATGTGCTAGACATCTTAGGTCATGTAGCACTATAGTAAATGGTAGTGAAGGGTGGTTGAGTTAGTGATTAGTTGCCAGAGCTTGACAAAGGAACTGATGAGTGAGTGGGTTAAGGTCGGGTAAGGTAATGTAAAGGTGTTAGATCAAGTGAAGGCTATATATATATATATATATATATATATATATATATATATATATATATATATATATATATATATGCGTTTGAGGAAGGAAAACAGGTTGTCAAAGCAAAGAGTGTGAGATTCTGTAAGGATGTCTGATAGGTTGGCAGGTCGGTGAAGGGAGGATAGGTGGGGGAAAGCAGAGGAACTGAAAGAGGGACATTGCATAGGGAACATAGGGGTGGATCAGAGTGTGACATCAGATAGGAGTGTGTTAGACGGGTGTGGCCAATGCGTAAGCGGGCGAGAGACTTGACCAGAAAGATTGCCATCGGTCTGAAAGTGGGGGTAATAATCCGGGGCTGGGATATGTGAGAAACGTGGTTGGTATGATGTGGACATATCGGCGTAGCGTGCTAGAGTATCTGTTCATTGCCGTGGATTCCAACATGGCTGGACACACAGCAAAATTTGATTGTTTTATGGCGTATGGGCAGGTAGAACAACCAGTTCTGGATCTTACAAACAAGGGAGTTTGTCGAGTGTATTGACTTTATGAGAGTTAGTGAGTTACGTAAAATAAAAAATTGTAAAAGAGGAAGAAGGGAGTGACTATATGTGTTTCAAGTCAAAAAGGAATGCACACAGTTCTGTAGTAAGGACACTTGATTCAGGAAGGAGGGGGTATTTGAAAGTACGAGTTGGGAAGACCGGAGGTGGATTTGGAGCCATCGGTGTGAACATAAATACTGGAGGAATGAATGGAGACATGGTCAAGGGAGAAGGACAGCAGGAGGAATATTTGATTTTGGTGGGTCAGGGTAGACAGAGGAGCAAATACAGGCGTAAGGTATATGCCATGGAGGGACAGAATGGACAGATAACGGGAGAGGTTGGAGATGGGGAAAAGGGGAATGGGAGAGGATGGTATCCATGCCAGTGGAGAAAGGAGTAGGTAAACGTGGAGAAGAAGCAAAGGTAGGAAGTAGGGATCGTGGGATAGTTAGTTTAAAGAAGGGAAGTTGGTGGAATCAAGCATAACATCGGAGAGAGAGAAGGGTACGGCGTCGAGAGAGAGATGGTATGCCTGATTCAGTGCACAGGCTCTCAACTGGAGAGGAGCGGAAGGCACCTAGGGCTAAGCAAATACCACAGTGATGGATTGTATCAAGATGGGCAAGGAGAGAAATTGAGGCAGAGGAGTAGATATGCCATTCATAATCGAGAGTGGAGAGGATCAAGGTAATATGAAGTTGGAGGAGAGTTTTGCGATCTGAGGCCCAGGATATATGGGATAAGGTTTGTAAGATTCGGAGACGGCGGCGAGCTTTTTCTTTAATGTAAAGGATATGGACTCGCCAGGACAGTTTGGAGTAAAAAATAACGCCTAGGAATTTGCCAGAGGAACGTGTTGGAGTGGAGTGCCATATAAGAGTGGAGGTTGCGGACCTACACGTGTGCGAGAGAAAAGGATGGAGAAAGATTTGGAGGTAGAAAAGCGGAAGCCATGGTTTGTGGCCTAGGAAGATACTGATGATATTGCAGACTGAAGAAATTGGCAGAGATTTGGCATGTATGTGGCAGAGGCATAGATGGTTAAATCATCAACATATAGTGATGACCGGGCTCCTGGTTGTAGAACTGAGACAATGTCATTAATAGCAGGAAGGAATAAAGTGGTACTGAGCACACTGCCTTGTGGGACGCCTTCGATTTGAGGAAAGAGGGATAATGTGGCAGAGGCAATTTTGAACTGGAAAGTGCGTTAGGAGACGAAAGACTTTATAAAGACACCCATGTTTCCGCGTATGCCTAGAGAGGACAGTTGTTGGAGAATATGGTACCGTCATGTAATATCATATGCTTTTTCTAGGTCAAAGAATATAGCTAATATGGATGCATGGCGTGCAAATGCAGATGTAATATATGTCTCAAAAATGAGCGAGGGGGTCAGCTGTGCTTCGGGCACGGCGGGAACCAAACTGGGAAGGAGAGAGAAGGTTGTGAGATTCAAGATACCACATTAAGCGGAAGTTGACCAGTAGTTTGTTAACCACTTAACTAGTACTTTGCACAAGCAGCTAGTTAGTGCGATGGGGCGATAGTCTTGATGGAGGTTACCCGATTTATTGGGTTTCAGGAAGGAAAATTTCCTGATGTTCATATGTGGTTGTAAATTGTTAATAGGAAGGATAAGGAGGAAGATGGGAGTGTTGCAGCACGACTGTAAGGCAGCAATGAGTTCAGAGGAAGAAAAAGGAGCATTATAGGACTCAGCGGAGGATAGGGTGAAGATAGTAAGGGGTGCGTTCCCTGATGGACATAATAGATGAGAAGTGTGGAGAAAGGTGAGAACCACTACTGTCCTGGCTGAAATAGTCACCCAGTTCATTAGCGACTTGGAGAGGATCAGAGATGAGGGTATCTCGAATATGGAGGACTGGGGCTGGATGGAGGAGATGTTTGCCTGATAGTTTATGGATCCGGCGCCAAACATTTGAGATAGATGTAGAGGATGTAATTGAGGAAACATAATTTCGCCAGCTATTTGTTTTACTATTCCGGATTGTACGACGAAGACAGGCGGATGCTCTTTTAAAGGAGATAAGAGCTGATAGTTGATTAAGGGTACCTCATTCGTAGCGGTAACTGTTCCAGGCTGCACGTATTAAGCGAAGCGCTTTAGTGCGATCAGAATTCCGCCATGGAACACATTTGGAGGTATAGGGTCTTGAGGTTCGAGGAATAACTGTATGGGAAGCTCTTGGGACTGTAGTTGTGAAATATTGTATCATATCTGAAACAGATGAGAGGGGGGATGGAGGGATATGAATAGCAGAGAGTGAAGTGAAAGTATCCCAGTCGGCTCTATCAAAGCACCAGCATGGGGAGTTAGGAAGTGGTCACTATAGGGAAAGTGGTCTAGAACTGACCAATGAATGAAGAGAAGGAGAGCAGAGAGAGGTCAGTGTATGAAAAAGATTGCGTGCGTAAATCAAAGCGTGCGGGGTGATCTGAATCAAGAATAATAAGGTTAGCTGTGGAGAGAAAGCGCTCTAGGGATCGGCCACGGGAGTTGGTGATAGAACCACCCAAAAATGTGTGGCGGCAGTTAAAATCACCAACTATGAGGAAAGGTGGTTGGAGTAGGGAAGTTAGATTTTCAAAAGCAACAAAGTGAATGGGGTGGGAAGGGGAGTAGACTGAAATCACTGTGATCCAGCGGCGAAGAAAGCTGCGAATAACTGTGCAAGGGACAATGGTTTGAAAGGGAGGTATGACATAAGGTGATTTCTGATTGATAAGTATAGACGAGACATAAAGGGAGTGTGGGGAAGAGACAAAATGGTAATTGGGAATTGGTATAGAAGGATGTGTAAGAAAAGTATCTTGAAGGCATATAATGGATGGGTTATAAGAGGAAAGGATATGACGAAGCTCGGGTCTGTGAGAACGGAAGCTGCGGCGAGTATTTCAACGAAGGATAGTTATACTTTCGTTAATTTATGAGTGATAACGGTTGCAGTACGTGTTGGAGAGTTTGAAGAGGAAGGAGCTAGAGGGTTGGATAAGGAATGAGAGTGGGGGGGGGGGGTTGTATCAGGAAGGGTATTAGGAGGTGGAGGGTCTGGGGAAGGGGATAGTTGTGATATAAGGGATTCACGTGTGTATGCAGGAGGGAGTGGAAGGGATAGAGGTGATGGCGGGAGGGTTAATGTAGGTGGAGCTGGAGTCGGGGGGGATGGGCTGTGCTGGGAGGGGATAGGAGGACAGGGTGTAGGGGGGATATGAGTAGGAGGAGGATGGATATCGGCAGCCACTTTGAGTGTGGAGGGAGCGGGAGTTGTGGAATTCGAAGGTGGATGAGGGGTTTCAGTGTCAGTTTGAGTAGATAGCTTTGAATATCTTCAAGAGTTTCTGTAATGGAGTTGGTTGGGGAGTTTTGTGAGACAAAGGTTTTCTTGTGAGGGGTGGGGGGGAGAGGAGACTGGTGTCTGAAGAGTAGGGGTAAAGGAAGGTGGAGGTGATTGTGTGGTAGGGGAAAAGGGGGATGGAACGTTTAGTCTGTCTGCTGCGGGTAGTGCAGGGAGGGAGAGGGGAAGGTGTTGGGGCTGTAGTAGATATTGGAGTGTCTGGATTTAGGATGGCAAATGCATTTGACTGTAGAAGGAAGGAGGGATAGGTTTAGGGGAGGGTGTAGGAACTTGGGAGGTAGGGGGAGTGGTAGAGTGAGTGACATTACTGGAGTAAAAAACCTCGTCGACGTGTTTTCTGTCTGGCTTCACGTAGAGTAAGTCCAAGTCTGAATCTGAGAGTTACTACCGCAGTTTGTAGGTGGGGCAGCCTCTATAAAATACATTATGGGGTAGGGGGAGTGGTAGAGTGAGCGACATTACTGGAGAAAAAAACCTCGTCGACGTGTTTTCTGTCTCGTTTCACGTAGAGTGAGTCCAAGTCTGAATGTATGGCGGCAGTTTGTAGGTGGGGCAGCCTCTATAAAATACATTATGGGGGCCGCTACAGTTGGCACATGTGCGTGATTGTGCAAAGCAGTTTGATCGAGTATGGCCAGGTTGGGCACATAGAGGGTATCTGGCTGTGGAACGGCAATGTTTGGCAGGATGCCAACAATTTTGGCACTGACGAGGAGGTTGATATGGTTGGACAGGGAGGGATTCTCCACCGATGTAAACATTAAAGGGAAGGTCATGTCTAAGGAAAGTAATTTTGGCAATGTTAGTGGGGTTCTTACGATGATCTCTGGGAGGAATGGATTAGCATTGTACTAATATGCATCGTAGTCCGTGAGACGGGCGAGTAAGTTAAGGATAAGTCCGATATGCGAGGCTGAGCTTCGCCCGGGCTATGCCAATGAGGGGAGCCCGGCCTGTGACGACTAATGTCGACTCGCTAACGTGTGTCAGTCGGTGCTGACTCGGCTTAGCTCTTACCCGCCGTGGTGCCCAGCCACAGCAGTAACCTCCAGGCGACAATTGCAACTTCTCGCGCCTGGATGAGAGGCCGGCACGTTACCACTGTACTAGCCCGGAGGCTGCGAGTAAGTCTTCTCCACAATCTGACCAATTTTTTTTTACAGATAAGGCAATTTGCTGGGGAGATAGAAACAATTTCGGTGCAAGTATTGAGGGTTGGATGGGGTTTTGCAGGGATGGGGTACCATATATATCAGTTAGATTTGATAATGCTAGTACAGCATCCACCCTAGTTTTCAGATGTTACTGTGACGAAACGGGAATGGTCGGGTCGGCTACGGAAAGAGACTTTGCCTACTTGTTTTTGGAGACATTGTTGGAAGAGAAGGGTGTTGTGGGAGCTGTGGGAAGGATTATGTAAAATCGGTCCCATTTGGCTGGACTAAATAGAGTATTTAAGATGTTTGTAGAGATGGGGGTAGTAGAAGCACGGGGGGTTGTGAAAGAGGAGGTAGTGTTATGGGAAGGTGGACAAAAAGGCTTTAAGGTAGTGATAATGGAGGATGGGGTAGTTGATGAAGAAGGTTGTGGGGGTAGAGGTGTTGAAGTTGAGCATGTTGGGAGAGTAGAAATGTCTCCTAGGAGTTGAGTGGTGACTAGGGTGGATGCTGTACTAGTAGGCATTGACGAGGGGGTAGTAGTTGTAGTGTTCGGAGCTGTGGTCAAAGGCGAACCTGTGGTCAGGGAATCGGGAGAGTTTGAATTGGTGGGGCTATTTGATGAAGGGCAAGCCTCATTGCCCCTAATAATGGTATAACATCTTCATTGTTGGCCATGGTAAGCCTGGAGTATGTTGGGGAGAGAAACAGTCCACCCCTCAGGGTGCAAAGTTAGATGAGTCGAGGGCTGAGTCCCAAGGTTGGGGAGTTCCCCAGCATTGGGTCCCAGTCTCCGCCTCCTACGTCCCCCCCCCCCCCCCCCACGACAACAACGATATATATATATATATATATATATATATATATATATATATATATACATATGTATATCATTTCACAGATATTTGTTCCACTGCAGGACGCATGCATCTCTCAATTCATTATTGAGAAGTTATTTGGCAATGCCACCTATAAGTATATATACACACATATATGTATATATGTATATATATACATATAAATATACATACATACACACATACATACACACATTCATACACACACACACACACACACACACACACACACACACACACACACATATATATATATATATATATGTATGTATATATGTATATATATATGTATATATATATATATATATATATATATATATATGACACAAACACAAACACAATAACGTGTACACAAAGATGAAAGGAAAACAGCCACAGTAAGAAATCAAATTGTATCGTAACGTTTCGAACTCGAGTTCCTCTTCAGACGAATGATATACCAAAATGGATACAAGGAGAGAATTTTGACAAGAATATATAGTGGTTGAGAGACAGAACGAACAAGAGCTGAATCAGGTCTCAGGACGAGGGTCAAGGTCGAAGAGTCTAGAGAAGGCTTTGCTAACTAACGAGGAGGTAAGGTCATCCAAGCCCTTACCTTGGCTTTTTTTTTTTTTTTAATTAATTGAGATTCTAACATTTTCTTTTCGTACGAGTTAGCTGATTTATTCATTAATTTAGCGTTTTTCCAGTTAAGCTGGTGACCTTCATCACGCAGATGAACAAAACACGCATTTGAATCTCTGGCATATCTAACATCACGTTTATGTTCAGTGATTCTTTTCTCAAAAGCTCTACCGGTCTCACCTATGTAAAACTTGGGGCAATCCTTACAGGGTATAGTATAAATACCGGGAGTAGTCCCCAGAGCACCGCTAGTCGCATTGTGTTTAACCAAACTATTACGCAACGTGTTCGGGTACGGAAAAACAATGTCAATTCCAACGCCTTTAAACATTTGTCGTTTCTCATCGAGGGACGGGTTACACGGAATAATTAAAAGATTATTGTCACTATCCTGTTGAGTATTACGGGAATGAGTATAAAACTTCCATCTCGCAGATGAATGTGCGAGATGGATGAAAAATCGAGGATATCCTGATTTATAAAACGTTTCAGATATGACGTCAATTTCTCGATCGATAAATTCAGTATCACAAATCCTATAGGCCCTTAGACACATTGACGAGACTACTGACTTCTTGACATACAGCGGGTGATACGAGAAAAAAACAAGGTAATTAGCGGCGTGTGTAGGTTTATGGTAAACCGAAAATTTAAGCGAGGCGTCGCGAAAAGGTATTTTACCTGAATCTTCCCATTCAACTTAAAAATTAATAGTACGCGCGAGGTTGTTGAGTTTACCGAAAAAATAATCGAAGTCTGAACAGTTCAC
>NC_061827.1:26912807-26915307 GCF_019202785.1 Penaeus chinensis | reverse complement strand
GTATGTTGCTGATCATGATTATATATTCTGTCATGAATCCTACAATACTAAAGTGATGGTCACACACACTGGGAAGGAAAATGGAGCATTACCAAGAGAAAGATCAGCAAAGCAACTAAATGACTAAATTTTAGACAGCAACATATGGAACAAATTACTAATAAAAGCAGTAAAGTTACAGTTCTTATGATTATTAAAGGCCACTGTTTGTCAGTTAAGATATCACAAGCTTATCAATTATTCTTGTCAACTGTTTTCTATGAACAAGTCTCTTGTTATTATTTGGCTTGTCTCCATGTATTAGAGCATTAGCAAAAAGGGAAGAAACATTTTACAATGATAGTTCAAGACAAAGATTTTCAAACTTTCAGTAAACTCACTATCAATGCAAACACTGACTTACAATATATATGCATTCTTTTACTTGTCACACTTTAACCCACTGACAGAGAGAGTGTACCTGACCTTACTTATTTACTTGGTTCCTTGAATTTCATTACAGTTTATTATTATCATTAATGTCAAAAAGTAATAAAAGAAAACTATTTTCCCAAAGATTCAAGGAATAAGGGAAAAAGGTGAGGCTATGTAGTCCCACTAACTGACACCTTGGTGGCTATGTACTCTGGGACCTATCCATGCATAAAAAATACAAATTAAAATAAAACCAAACTATGGTGAACAGTGAATGTTCCTGCATCAATGGGTTACATTTTTGCCACAATACAAATTATTCAAAATCTTGCTCATACTTGCAATTATATATGATTATCAAAATTCATTTCTGATTATCACAAATAATTAATGTCCATCATTCTCATGTAAGCTGCTAATAAAGTAGGATCTGAGATTACGTACATTTCTTGAGGATAGACATTAATGACCAAGTTCTTTCATGATTTATAGCCAAGCCAAGGGAATACTTCACAGTGTAACTAAATAAGCAGGCACTAATGCTGCATACTGTACAACAAAAATATACACAAACAAGGAAATTAATCAATTAGTGAATTTATTGACAAATAATCATCAAGCAAATAAAATTTTCTTTCCTATATGCATAGATACATACATATATGTGTATGTATATATATATATATATATATATATATATATATATATATATATATATATATATGTATATGTATGTATATATATATATATATATATATATATATATATATATATAAGTATATACTCACATATATACATACATACATAAATATGCATATACATACATTTATATGCCTAATGAATATGCAATATCAAAGAACCATTAAGCTCTGGCAAAAAATATTTCTACAAGACAGAAATCTGTGGTGTGAATTGATGAGTGACTCATGCAAACTCTTCAGAGCAACATGCACCAATGTGTACTGTAGTAAACAAAATGCAAATAAACTGTTGTTTTAAAAGTAAATGGAATAATAACTCAATCAAATCAAATCAAATAAAACTGAAGTAATTTTACAATTATACTGCCCATAGTACACTGAAATACAAAAACTACCACAGCTATCACATTTCCTTTAGCAAAAGTATGGTATTTCAAGTTATGTTCAATATTTCAAGAAAAACAAGGAAAACTAAACCAGCTAACCTGGGAGGTCAATGGCCACCACTCGATGACCCATTGCAGCAAGGAGGTTGATGGTGTTTAGGTTCAACCAGGTCTCAGATTTAAAGGCAGCACCATGGAGAAGGACTACCACTTCTCCACTATTGGAAACACCATCTGGAGGGTGAGCCTCTCGGTAAAAGGTGTTAGTGCCCTGAAGGGAATTGGGGTAATGAGCATTAGGACACAAGTCAGAGAAGATGAGATGATAAAACCTATAAACTTTGTAATGCCCAAAATCAATTAATAAATAACATGATAAAAATTAACCAAAAACATACCATAACAAAGTTACATGTATAACAAGGATAATAGTAATATTATAAATAAAAAGTTTTCAATGAAAAAAGGCTTGACTGAAATTACCATTATGTTGACTGTCTTCGAGTGGACCTGAACTTTGGCTGCTGTTTGGTCGATATCAGCTGGAAGGTCTTCTGCCTCCAACTTAACATTTTTCCAGTAATTTGCATCTGCCATTGTTCTGCTCATAGTATCCCGCTAATGCAAATAAAAATGTAAAATAATTAATAGTTCATAATCATGATAATGACCTTAACCTTACAATGACAGTGCCAGAAATTGTGTCGCTAATCCTGGTGACTTCTGGCAACCATGTAGCCTCAAGCCTTTAGCAAGTTGTGATGCCTATAGCCCGTACCTATCATGATGAGATAGTTTTTCATTATGGCTATAGGCTATAGGTTAAAACAATTGAAAAGGCAATACTTGGAACTAGTAAACAATTGATGACATATTTTGCCGGAAAATCTGAACCTTCTCATTACATTAACCCATTGCCTCCGGATGACATATGATTCTCACTTGGTCATGGCTCTGGATGACAGGCCATTTCCATCATGGCTGACTTGCTCATGGCTA
>NC_061827.1:26905307-26907807 GCF_019202785.1 Penaeus chinensis | reverse complement strand
AGGAGGAGGAGAACAATGACAAAGAAAGAAAGATGTGTTCAGTGCCATTAGCCTGGAACTAGTGCAAAAAAGTGCACTGCCATTACTTCACATCTTTGCTGTTAGGACCAAATATGTGAAAAAATAACTAACCTTGAATGCATCTGAAGCATGGTGAAACACTGCCCCCAATTTCTGCTGTGGGCCAGTGGTTCTTATGGCTGATATTACAAGAAAAATAGCAGCAAACCCTGCTACTACAGCCATGACACGGAATGGTGTCATTGGCACTTTGCTCAAGTTTAAACTTGGAGCCATCTGAAATAAATGGTCACATACAACATAAGTGCCATTTAATAAAGTGAAAATGTGTATGTTTATAGAGCTCCATCATTATTAGCATCATTATATTTATTTTCATTACTGTTTTTATAGCCCAGCAATATATGTTAGTTAGGGCTACTTGTGATGTAATTTTTCAAATCCAGTAATCTGAATATAAACATCTTTCAGTCATGTAATTCCTGTAGAAAAGTTTGTTAGAAGATGAAAGATTAAGGTTAGGTTAGTTGTTTGAGTTTTGGATCAGGATAAGCTTTACATTGTTTTAAATCACAATATAAGTCTGGCCTTAAACCTGGCAACTAAAGGCTCTTAGCTGTTATTTGTTATTTAAGTACCGATAATTGAAGTCACTGTAAATTATACTCGGGAGATTATTGTTGTTTATGTATTATTTTCATTATTATTATTATAAACATATTTAACAGTTTCTTTCATGGTCTCAAGACCTAAGCCTCACTAAAAAATATGGTATTTAGAAGTTTCCTGCATATTTGCATTTCCTGGCTATTTTTTGTGAAAATTGGTAAACTATTGCCACCAGACAGCATTATGTTTATGCATATATCTTTAATAAAACTACTTCTATATAAATAAATAAAATGACAATAACTGGCTGAGAAGAGATTCTGTTATTACTAACATTACTAACAATTAACCAAATGAAACTGACATATTTTAGTAGATTTCCTAGGGGTGTGGGCTAAGTTAGAAATCTTCTCTCAACAAAAAAAAAAACTCTTTAACTGGCTGGTTCAAATGTGCATAACTTCCAAAAGAAGTTTTACTACTGACCAATATACCGTACAGTAAATACAATTTTCCATTTACTACTTAAAAGAACAAATGATAATGAAATGATAACCATCACATCCTGCAACAGCAAAACAGAAGTCTCACACTAGCCTTGACGCACTGAACCACAAGCAAATACTAGCTCATGCTCAATCTCACAAAACTATATGCAAGATTTATCTGATGCTCACACAAGCTCATGCTGGGATGTATTTAGTTTTCTACTTCAAAATTTATTAAAAATATAGACAGTAATCCATATCTGTTTTGTATGGTTAATCTTTACGGTATGACACACTAAGCTAAGGGAAATTGATGATATTCTTAAAGAGGACAAAAAGTTGTAGCAAGGAGAAATAATTTGCAGACATGAGTGATAACACCACAAATATAGTAGAAATAATAGAGAGATTTATTAAGGCCAAGACACTTTTCACCTATGACATATCAGTTCAATTACAGATAAGTGATATTAAATATTATAATAAAAAGTCAGTCCTATGTCAGGATTTATTTTAATTCTTCACTCAAAATGTCAGTTTCTTCTTTCTTGAGCCAACTGCACCAAAATATTTTCAAAACTCTAATCCATTTGTAGTGATACTGATGTTCAGGGAAATGCAGAAGAGGTTTGTTTGCCTTTACACTTTACACACACAATATTCATATAATCAAAGTTAAGGGTAAACAGGTCTTCCTAATTCTGCAACGATTGTCTTGCTTGCAGAGCCTATTGTGCTTATATAGTAGTATTTCAACTCCACTGAAACCAACCACAGTGATAATATTTGCCCTACCAGCTGGGGAGGGCATGAAGTATGCCAAAAAATGGGCATACTGATATATTAGACAAATACAAAAAACAAATTTTCCCATGTAATTGCTAAGGGGTTATAGAGTAGTCTGACGAGGACTGGCAGGGTATCAGCTGATGGCTACCATAACAATACCATAGTATGATGCAATGGAACTTTTTGCCAGGTATATTGTGGTTTTCAGTTTCTGAAATCTACCTTGCCAGCATGCTAAAACTACTACCAATTTCGTGGAACATGAAACATATCAGCCAAAGCATTAGTGAATTCACCTGTGTAAGCATAGGTTCACAGTTGATATGCAAAGGAGGTCTTCCCTTTACTTTCTGCAGAATTGTGTTAATGATGGTTACTACTTATGATATCTCCTACTCAAAAATAAATTCATTAATCTATTGACTTCATGTACTGTTCCCTTTGAGGGTGATGGAGGAAACTCAGCCTTGGGACTCATTCCCAAAAACACAGGAGTAAAATCTCGAGGAAAGGGAAATATGACGAAGCAGCCCTGTTTTAAGGCCAGACCCTCACTTTTTCGCCATCAACTTCAGTTCAATTCCGCTTGACAA
>NC_061827.1:26897807-26900307 GCF_019202785.1 Penaeus chinensis | reverse complement strand
AAAAGTATAATAAAACAATAACACTGACACGAAATCCGACAGTGGCTTCAAACGATAATACAGTCACCTGCTCACTAAGCCTGGCCTCAACACTGCACACCCCTTTAATTTCACTCCTGGTCGGGATGTTGGTCCAAGAAAGATCGCCATTAAGGCTGCTCATCTGGACCATCGCCACCAGTTTGCAACTTTCTTTTCATCACAATCCGTTTCTCGAGTAATCCCAACCAACAGATAACTAAATAAACGCAGCCTCGCTGGAGGAAATAAGTAAACTTTCCCTCAGGGAGCGTTAATGATGATATAGTTGCAATAGCACAAGTTTTCGATCTTTCATTAACATCCTGCGATACAGGCAGCTATATTTATAGATTTCAGAATTATTATTGGGAAACTGTTCGTCTACCTTTGTGATGTATATTTCGATTGAAATATTAAACAAAACATAGAACTGAAATGCTTTGAAAAATCAATGAACCAAGTCCCAGACTAAATGATTTATCCTTAGAAAATATTCCTCCTCCTCAACCAAAGCCGTAGTGAGAGTTCTACAGCAACATTCCGGCATCACCGGACACGTGATGCCGAGCGGCGGCGTTGAGTACAGCTGGGATACGCCCTCGCCGACGCGTACGTGATGGGATCGTCTGACTCAAAGGACCTTGCCAAGGCTTTGCGTGGCAGGCGGAGGGATGACACATGGGTAACATAGCGCTTGCTGAGGGCCCCTTCAAGGGAGGGTGGGTCAAGGTGAAGGAGATGGCGTGTGCGATAGCTTCGGGCTCACTCTCCGCGAGCTGTCAGGTAATATATAACGAATACGCGCAGACTATCTCTAGTACACACGACGCTCAGTCACACACATAGAGATACACACACACACACACACACACATACACACACACACACACACACACACACACACACACACACAGACACATACACACACAGACACACACACACACACACACACACACACACACACACACACACACACACGTATGTGTATGTGTGTTTGTATACTGATATGGCAATAAGTCTTCGGTGTCACAGAACCTTATTTCAGTACATCAGAACGACGAAAATAGATTACTGGGCGATATACCACTCCATTATTTGCTATGTCGATGACATTTGTATTAAATCCTCATCCGAGGAGAGAATGCAAGAGATTCTAGACATACTCTCTGCAAGGGCTACTGAGTGTGGCTTGATAATCTCAACTTAAAAAAACAAGGCACTTAACCCAAAGACAATCCCTCTGCCAAGGTTTCCTATAAATGACGTTGGGCTAGATCTCTAACATCAATACAAATACCTCAGGGTGATTGTTAATGATTCAGAGTTCAATAGAAACCTGAAGAAAAGGCTGTGGGAGCGGCTGAAGCCACTTAGGACACTTGTCGGCAAAGACCATGGTATTAATGTCAATATAGCGAGACTCTTTTACTTGTCATACATAAGATCAGTCATAGATTACCATGCATTGCACCTAGTATTGTTCAAGGAATCAGAGTTAACTAGTTTAGAAAGTGTATAGAATGAAGTCATGAGGATCATTCTTGCTGCCCCTAGAACAACAAGTATTGTGAATATGAAAACAGAACTTAATTTGCTTTCTGTTTATGAAAGAATATTATACATAAATACCACATTTAGTGTCAAATCAATTAGAGAACCCTTCCATTGTACAGAATTCCAAAGACAACTAAAACACAGAATAGAAGAGCTAACTTTGAATGACAACACCGATTCATACTCAAATCCATGGGTACAAGTAACGTGTAAACACTTAGCTCAGCTAAACATACACATAACTAAGACCCTACTTGGGCGTTCTGTACCACTGTGGAAAATGTCGGACCTAAGTGTATATTATACGACTGCTCCCAAAAAAGACAATGTCCCCCCTGCTATACTTAAGCAGTATGCACTTGCAATTATAAATGAGCATCTAGAAACTCCGTCCAATGCATATGAATGTTACACTGACGGATCCTTGCAGTCTGGGAGCAGAGCAGGATGCCCTTTGTTGTATATAAAAACAATATCTTGCAGCACCAGGATTGTAGGAAGATTCATGACTGGGCTAGCACTATGCAAACTGAGTTGGCAGCAATACTCATGGCCACCGAATTTCTATTGAATCAAGGCTCAGGGGTCATTTTCTGCGATTCACAGAGTGCTCTCCAGGCTCTGAACACTCTAGACAAAGGTGCGGGGAATATTGCAAATTACATCAGGATAAACGTGTATCGTGCAAAAGAACGAGGCCATAATATACGTTTTGTGTGGATTCCATCGCATTTTGGAATCCCTAGACATGATCATGCTGATCGCCTAGCAAAGTCAGCATATGACAAACAAAGTTTTGATATAGATCTCTTTCTAGGATTTTATACATCATTAAAGCTTCCTTCAGAGAGGACTTGACTGAGTTTATTAATTCTCAACGCCCTGAAAGCTGTAGCATAAAGCACTATGACCGGTTTAGGCAAGA
>NC_061827.1:26882807-26885307 GCF_019202785.1 Penaeus chinensis | reverse complement strand
GAGGAATCTTGCTCGGGGTAGAAGAGTCATCATAAATTATGCCCCAAACCATATTGGCACCAGGGTTGGCTTGCTGACAGACTAGCAGAGAGATATGCTTGAAATCCCTTGGTCTTTTAGCCAGGCCAGACGTAGAGGTAAAGCCACAGGGCAGAACACCGAGAGAAAGCAAAAGTCTCCCCCTTGGCCAGATGGTACTCAGACGCCACAGGTTGTGAGCCAGTGATACTCTCTGCAACAATTACTAAAGGCGCAGAAATCATTTTTCACGGAAATTAACTAGGATACCATTGCACATGACAAATTATTGGCACCAATGACCATGCTGACCAGTTGTTTTGCAAGCACTGTGGCAGGCTGGAGAGAAGACTATGTCTCGTGCTTACACCACGGAGGCTGGAGCACCGCCTGGCAACCCGGCCACCACGGTGTGTATCCAGTGATGATGAATCAGTTGAGACGGCCTCAGATAGGCCGGACCACATGTACGGAAAGTCCGGGCGAAGCTAGCTTTCGCGGATTTCACTGAACCGAACTGGAGAGAGAATTATTTTTTTTTTTACTTCATTTTGATGAAATATATCTAATTTTTTTGTGGATGGTTTCGCTCAAGAGATTACAAACCTTATCTCTGTTGATCTTGGTCTGTTTTCTGACATTTCATTTTAACTTAGCAATTCAAAAACACCTCTCTTAAGCCACACTGGCACTGTAGACATAGCAGCAAGGGCATAGCAAGGAAGCCCCATTATGCCGGAGACCTTTCCGCTTCACTTCCTTCCCAGAGCATGGACGCCAGACAAAAGAATGTCAGAGATTCGGGGTTCACGAGTTGGCGCTGTTAGTTCTTCTCACTGATATGATTTTACAGCTTTTACATTTTGAGTCCTTTATGTATGTGGTCTGAGGACGCATGAAACATTTTAAATGCATTCTTGGCCCACTCTCGCGTAGTTGGTTTGCATATAAAATGATTAGTTCGTGACTATGAAATATTTCAAAATTATTCTAGTAAATCTGGTAAAACTAGGAATGTCACAAAGCAGTCGGTTATTTTTCAGTTCATCATAAGGCTCGCTCTGTATAATTGCTATTATCATTATCATTATTATCATTATTATCATGACCACTTTTCATACAATCCAAATCACTTCTTTTATCAATATTATTATTGTCATTATTATTACTAACAATTGCAATTATCCACTTTATTTTATTGTTATCCTTGTTATCAGTATTATTAGTGTAGTTTAATTTCATTATCTATATTTTCTTCATAATTATTATAATCATAATAAACATCGTTGTTACTACTGCTATCATAAATGTTGTTACTTCAATAATCATTATAAATGCTGCCACTAATTGATGAGTATATTGTCAATGATAGTAGTGTTATTATAATTATTTTCCGTATAAATAACATTACTGTTATCGTCATCATAATCGTTTCTGCTTTTCCTTTTTCCCTTCGTATTACCAGCATTCGGTGCGAGCTCCTCTTGGTTCTTAATTAAGTCACGTGATCAAGCATGCGTCATACAGACAGCACGTTGGGGAGTAACTTCCAGATATCGGTGATGGGGGTTATGTCATTGTTTTAAGGCACCTCTACTGAGCTGCCTCTGGAGTTAAGGTATTTTTTTGCAGTCCCCGGATTATTGGGTATAATTTTGAGCTGAGATCTGTAATAAACTGATTCTAAGATTTATCCCTGCTTTTTCTATATATAATGTATATGTTTTTATCCGATCGAGTTGTCCTTTCTCAAACTCTGATTTCATTTTAAAATGCATAACACATGATATTCTAACTCACTTAGACCTCATTCCCTCTAGTCGTAGTCGTATTTTGATATGCTCTGAAGCAGAAAGAATTGATTGGTTTTCTGAATGCCAGATTGATGAAAATGTAATTCTGAAGTTTTTTTTTTTAGGCCCTTTGGTTTAGGTCAGAGCGACACAACCCCGTCGGAGGGAAGTTTGGGTTACCTACGCGGCAGGTGTATCTACTTACCTCACGAGTCAGCTGTGTCTTCTTACTTCGAAATGTCACCTTGGCTGTGACGACATGGAAGTTGCAACTTTTACGAACTGACAGGGTTTATGGAGACGCGATGAGATACGTGACAGACAGTCAGCATAGAGTTAGTGTAGACGACGCACAAGAAAGAAGGGCGCGTCTTGAAGATATCTGCACAGTGATAAGAACTTTCCCTTGTGGTGGCTTTGCATACAGTGAGCTGTTCCTATGGCCTTACCTTCTACTCTCATTGCTTGGTTGTGACAAAAGAAAGAAACATGACAGATATAATAAAAACGAGTCTGTGCGTTCGTTATCTTGCAACACCAGGCTTAACTAAACATAAAGAGACATTCAACAGACCAGTGATAGGCAGGAAGAAACTTTCGTCAAAGGAACATTATATTAGCACCATGTAGGCAGCGTCACCTCGTCAGCATCTCGCCAACCCATCGTCGAAGGCACACAAGCACCGCCT
>NC_061827.1:26865307-26870307 GCF_019202785.1 Penaeus chinensis | reverse complement strand
ATTGTTATCATTTATATTATTAGTGTTAATATTATTATTATTATTATTATCATTATTATCATTATTATTATTATCATTATTATTACCATTTATATTACTATTGTTAATATCATTATTGTTATTATTATTATTATCATCATTCTTCTTCTTCTTATTATTATTATTATTATTATTATTATTATTATCATTATCATTATCATTATTATCATTATCATCATCATCATCATTTATTATGATCTTTTGTTGTTGTTATTGTTAGTAGTATTATCATCATTATTATTGGTGGTATTATTATCCTTATTATTAGTAGTAGCATCATTATTATCATAATCATTATTATTAACAATAATAACGATAGTAATTGTAATAAAAACAACAAAAATAGCAACAATAATGATAACGATAATGATAATGATACTAATACTAATACTAATACTAATACTAATGATAACAATAATAATAATAATAATAATAAAAACAAAAATAACAACAACAATAATAATAATAACAACAACAGCAATAATAATAATAATGATGATGATGATAATAATAATAATAATAATAATAATAATAATAAAAATAATGATAACATCAATGATAATAATGATAATGACGAAAACATAATTATTATCATACTAATCGTAATACTGATGATAATAATAATTATAATAATAATAATGATAATAGTAATAATTACAATGATATTAATGATAAAGATAAAAACATAATTACTATTATATTAATGGCAATAATGATGATGATGATAATAATAATGATAATAATAATAATGGTAATAATAATAATAATAATAATAATAATAATAATAATAATAATGATAACAATAATAATAGTAATAATAACGGAAATGATAATAATAACAATGATATTAGTGATAATTATGAAAACCTAATTATTATAATAATGGCAATAATGATGATAATAATAACAATATTAATGATAACAATAATAATGAATATAATAATAATAATAATGATAATAATAATAATAATAATAATAATAATAATAATAATAATAATAATAACAACTAAACGAATAACAACTGTAATGATTATGATAATGAATATAATAATGATAATAATATTATAACATAATATTATTATTATGTCATAACCATAATTAATGATGACGATGATGATAATGATAATAGTAATGATAATTATATCAATAATAATAATAATAGTAATAATAACGATATTATTATTATTATTATTATTATTATCATTATCATTATTATTATGGTATTATCATAATTAATGATGACGATGATAATAATGATAATAGTAATAATAATAATAATAATGATAATAATAATAATAACAATGATAATGATAATTATAATAACAACACTAATAATAATGATGATAATAGTAATAATAATAGTAATACGATTAATAAAAATAATGACAATAATGACAATTATAACGACAATATTATTGATAACAATTATATTGTTATTATTATCTGTATGATCATAATAATAATGATAATGGTAATAATAATGATAATAATAAAAAAATAAATAATAATAATAATAATGATAATAATAATAATAATTAATAATAATAGTAATAAGTACAGTAATAATAGTAATAATGAAACGATGAAAATAATAAAAAAAAATAAAAAAATATATTAATAGTAGTAATGGTAATAATAAGGATAATAGTAATAATAATAATAGTAATAATGATAATAATAATAATAATAATAATGGTAATAATGGTAATAATAATAATAACGAGTGTGATAATCATAACAATAGCAAAAGCAATAACAACAATGAATATAGTATTAATGATAATGAAAACAATAACAATGATAATGACAATAGTGGTGTTATACAAGCAACCGTTCAACGCCGTGAAAAGATTCTTCCACCAG
The DNA here is from genome assembly GCF_019202785.1 of Penaeus chinensis. Taxonomy (NCBI): domain Eukaryota; kingdom Metazoa; phylum Arthropoda; class Malacostraca; order Decapoda; family Penaeidae; genus Penaeus; species Penaeus chinensis. The sequence goes on along the minus strand of NC_061827.1, from coordinate 26,868,405 downwards.
CTCAATACCTAAACAGAAATGAGAAAACTTGGGAAAAGTCTGTTGACATCACAATAACTCTCTAAAATTGATGAAGCAATTTGCTTCTGGAGCAATATATGTGAGAAAAAAAAACAGAAGAATTAAACCAAATATTCTGCATGGATCAGTCAAATAGAAACAGAAAACACCCAAACCGGCCGAGAAGAATGGCCAGATATAACCTTATAAGAAAGAAACAGTATTATAGAAGTCTCGTAACTGGAGAGCCGCCGGTGATGACAGGCTACTGAACACCTGGGTCAAGAACTTATAATCGCTGCAACAACATCTGAGAAACGCAATAAATGCATCAACATCTAAGCAACCTGCCCTGAATGGCTCGCCACTGGTACCACCTACCCATATCCGAGAACAGAAAACACCAAAAACCTGAAAATTATCGCTCATTACAGGTCTCCCTACAGCATACAAGATCTCAGCATCCATAGCCCGGAGAGTTTGCAGACATAGGGAAGAAATCAACCAAACAGGACTTCGCACAGAACACAAAAAGGATACCGAAAAGGAAGCAATGGCTGCAAGCGCCGGTCCTTGAAAGAGCCATCAATATGGATGCAAAGGTGAGGGGGAAAGTGAGAATAACCTCGATAGAAAACAAGGTCTCTAATATTGTTATTGTCACTGTTGTATTTTTTTTAACATCATCAAATAATAACAATTACAATTACTATTATAATTTTGACAATCATTATTAAGAAGATAAACACCAGGGCTGGGAATCATATTCATTAGGCGCTGTTTCGGATTAATTCGCTTAGATCCAATTTCAAGCCAGTCTATTGGGTAAAAGTCGAATATATGCATTACTATAAGATAAAAATATAAAATTCCTAAGATGGGGTTTTACAAACTTGATAACTTAAAATAAGGCAATAAAACAAATATAAAATTAAACTAAAATAAGCTAAAGCTTGACAAAACAAAAAGTTAACAGAAGGAACAGAAGAACACTGTTAAATTGAAAACTACATAGATAAAAAACAACAAAACGGAACGAAACGGCACTACGTAAGGTCAAAGGGTTATGGTTTTAAAAGCTTTGGTGATGTCGGGCCTCCGTTGTTGCTGAGCGTTGGTTTATAGATGAATGTCCGCATGCTGTTGGTGGTAAGGAGTGCTTGCCAAGACTGAGAAATTTTGTTGATATATCGGGTAAACTGTGTCATCTGCGTGATTCCTGATCACCGAAAAGGGTGGTTTGGTCATTTGCATGCTAGGTCGGTTGGAAATACCCAGATGCTGTGAGTTGCGTGTTTTGAGATGTTTGGTGGTTTTAATACATGATATTTTGCAGCTATCACACGAATATTTGTACACAATGTTAGACTTCAAGTGGTATTGTATGTTTGAAATTGAAAAGGTTCTTTGCTCCGAAAATAACTCTTAGTTTAAATTGTGGGTAGAATTCACTGATAAGTTTGGACATTTTATGTTTTAACTGGAGGCTGGGTGGACCCGTGTAGATGGTGGAGCGTTCATTATTAACGATGTTGTCCAGAGTATTACCGATATTTGTATCAGTAAAAATGTTTGGGGAGGATACGAATGAATAAAAGTTCCTGATTTATGTATGTCCAGTTTGAGCAAATGTGCTAAGCTCGAGCGGTGGGCGTGTTGACTATATTTCGTTTGTATGTGATTGGCATGAATAAAGAGAACCTTGAACACAGACCATTAAATGTTGGTTTTATGTACATTGAAATGTCAAAACTGTTGCTAGAGTGGTGGATGTTCATGTCCCCCAAAAATCAATTTTCCGTATTTTTAATACTCAACAGTGAATTTCATATTCGGGAGTTGTGAGTTGAGGTAGTGTGTGTCTGTGATTTAAATATGTGGAAGATATCATCAACAAATCTTTTGTAATATAAAGGTTTTAAATAACTAGGGCAGTTAGAAGGCCAGTTATGCTCATGATGACAAAAAATGCGTTACCAAACGTAAGATCGAGTGGTGATCCCCTAGCTACGTCATCTCGCTGCACATGCAGTTGCTTATTAAAAATAAAATGGCATCTTGGATTGACACTTCAAGCATCTTCTTTAGATTTTCCTTCGAGAAGCCTTGTATTGTTTCATCAGTCTGAAAAAAGTTGTTGATACAGATATCTATTGTTTCTTTTGATGGGATATTAGTAAATAATGAAACCTTATCAAAGCTGACTATGCAACACTTGTCAAAGCTGATTTTCTGAGGCAAAGGTAAATAAATCCTTTACTGTAAACGTATTTGTAGTAAGAGGTGTTAGGGTTGGAGCAAGGAATTTAGCTAGCTGGTAACTGCATGTTCCCATGGCAGATAAAACGGAACGTAAAGGAATTCCGTCCTTGTGCACCTGTAGGAGACCGTACATAATTCCAGGTGTTGATCGCTTTGCTTCGGGTTATTGCGTCATTTGTTAACTAGTAATAGCACAACTGAGAAAATATCTTATAGGACCAAACAGAATTTGCTCTTATCAGAGATAATATCCATCATCTTTTTAATGCTGCCATGTTTGTTTAACAAAATAATTACATTCCCTTTATCAGGCTTAGTTACAATCACTTTATCTAATTTAGACAACTCTTTGAGTGATAAAGAACTCATTTTGGGGTAAATTGTTATCTGTGATAGCATTATGAGAATAAAAAGAGTTAAAGGCCAAAGATTTGATGTGGGTATCAACATAATTAGAACCTTGGCATAGATCACAGAGTGCTTCTTTAGTTAAGGAGTAACGTTATTATCATTTCTCTTGTAAATTCTTCCATTCGCACTATTTAAGCAAATGGAGGAGGAAAGGGAAGATGCTGCGGTCCACTGATGGCCCACAACCTCCGTGCTGAAGAAAAGTGGAAAAACACAAATTGTTCGTCGTGGATGTGACATTTTTTCCTCGTTATATCGTTGCCAAATTTAAACGATTTGTCATTTTCTTTAACACAGTCCATCTCGATGAAGGATCAAAACGAAGGAAGGAAAAACTAAAAATCTTTCTTTATGTATGGTTGTTCACGTGCGTGTGTGTGTAATTGCATGTAGATGAGTGTGTGAGTGTATGCCCCGCCTGCATT
>NC_061827.1:26847807-26850307 GCF_019202785.1 Penaeus chinensis | reverse complement strand
ACCATTACCGCAGATGATACGAATGCGACGCTAGATCCATGATTTCTGCGTTGATTGGAGTTAAAGATAATTGATTACTTGATTATACACACACACACACACACATACATGTGTGTGTTTGTGTGTGTGTGTTTTTCACGAGTTCCTCTTCAGAAGAATAAATAACCGAAATGGATTATTAATTTCGGTTAATTATTCGTTCGAAGAGGAAATTTTTTATTGTGGCTGTTTTCCTTTTCATATATATGTATATATATATATATATACACACACATATATACATATATATATATATATATATATATATATATATATATATATATATATATATATATATACACACACACATGCATACACAGATATACCCACGAGGGTGTGTGTGTGTGTGTGTATATATATATACATACACATGAGCATGCTTGAAGGCCTGAGGAAGAACTGCAAGAGACGGAAAGGAAATAGTAACAAGGACCAGAACGGGCACGTGTGACGATGAAATCTGGGTAGGTAGAAAGGCGTTGTACAAAATCGTGTGGACAGTAAGGCAGAAGAAGCAGCAGTTATGTATGTATGGATGTGCTTTACATCTATAGGTACGTATACGCTGCATATGATCACGTATATATGTATAGACCTTTAAACTTCCCACAATTTGTCACTGATCACATCTGTTACGTAAATTGTCTAACCGTAAGGTTGTTTAATATAATTTGTATTTCTGCTTAATAAGAGTGGGTAATAATTCAAGCAGAGGCACGAGAGATGTCAAACCATTTTCTAGGCAATTTCATACTCGCATTACATGCATTTGGTGAGACAGATGGCACAGCCATAAAATAAACATTAATGGCAATTAAAAGGGCAAAACTCAGAGAGTAGCGTGTGAGATGTAAAATAGCCATAACACATCAGACAGATGAGGGAGGACGCTAACACGCTGTAAGTTATAGGCAAATATGGGGATGTATGAATACACGGGTTGTTCTTGAAGGGAAACACGTAATTCATACACTAAGAAGAACCAAGGTCTTCGTGCAGATCACTGTTTTATTTTTAAAATAAGCGTATTGATGACTGATAATTTCAGTCGGAATAACGATAAAGAATGATTTTGGAAAGTACAAATCTTTCCAAAAAGTGAAAACAAGAAGTTAAAAGGGACAAAAGACGTAGGCGATACACATGTCTACAACAAGACCTACCAAGTCGTATATCTCCCGAGTCGTGCTGTCACTACCTGTCACATTCGATGCAAAAACAAGCCATTAGTTTCCGGGCATGGGTGAGCTGCGTTCGGGGCGGCTTTCGGGCTGCACACCCGGAGCGAAGAATGCCGTAAATCTCCTTTCTTGGCTGAGATACACTTTGTGAAAGTTACACATGAGGGGAAATGTACTAACTAAAATCTGATAAAGGATTAACGGTTGTAAAGATTTTTTATTAGAAATTGGTTCTCGGTTATTATTTGGTTCTAATTAGCTAAGGATGGGAGATGCAGGGGGAGGGGAGGGGAGGGGAGACCGTCGTTCACGTAAAATTAAAAAAAAAATCATGACACTAGAAAGGGACAGTGAGCAGGCAACCATGGCTGTGACAAAGCAGAATCGAGAATCAAGACAATTTATGTAAATGACTGTGTGTGATTTTCGAAAAATAAATAAATAAATAAATAAATAAATAAATATATATATATATATATATAGATAGATAGATAGATAGATAAATAAATGAATAAAACGTGGCAAAAGAGTTTTATATACAAAGAGTGAACGAAGGATAAAGGAGCTGGATAATGTGACGGGTTTCGCCGAAGACAATTCACGTGGGGAAATACTGCGACGCGGACGGCGAGTTTTGGTTCGGAAAAAGAATTGAACTGACACACTTGCGCGCGACAGAAGAGGGGGTGCAAAGTTGGTGATAAGATGGGGAGGGAGGAAGAATAGAGAGACAGAGGGGAGACGTAATCATGGCTGAAACGAAACGGATTGATTATTAAGATAATGGAATGGGAAAATGCGAAGAAAAAAGTAAAAAAAGGATAGAGTAAAAATGGATTAACGGCAAACGTGACGAAGAATACATTAGGCACCGAGTAAGAGAAGGAATGACTGTCAGTGAGAGAAAAACATGCCAAACCAAAGGCAAGACCGGATGGGGCGGGAGCGGAAACAATGATCTTGATAAACTATGAATGAAAGCGTGCACATATATACACATAAGAATACGCAGATACCAATATATTTGCAAAGCCATAATCATATGAATAAACCTTAGCATGATACACCACAATGCTTAGGCGTGTAATACGATTTCTCAGCAAAAGAGGCAGAAAACTATTGCGTCACAAAGCTAAGCTAATTGAAGTGTGCGTGGACATGTGCAGGCGCGGAAAACGAAATAAGATAAGCACGTAATCGACAGAGGTGGTAGGACGCCTGAGCGTTGCCGTCGCCCTATATATATATATATATATATATATATATATATATATATATAT
>NC_061827.1:26820307-26827807 GCF_019202785.1 Penaeus chinensis | reverse complement strand
CCCCAGACCTGCGTAAACAGGCGACGTTACATAAGCACAATTGTACGTACGATTCCTTGCTCGACTCCGTAAAATCATTGTGAACTTAGGCTGTTCACATGTAAGAGGCGTCGGTTGCTGAGGCGCATTTAGGTCAAAGGAGAATTTGAAATATATATTTAGCAGTTGTTAGTTCTCATGGGTGTTGTCGGTTGGTTATTGAAATTTACAAGTGGTTGCAAGATGGGAGTAAAAAAAAATGAATTGGTGTAGACAAAGAGTCAACGATTTCAGTCAGACTTTGATATTAAAGATGGGAGCGAAACGACAGGTGTTGGCAGGCAGGTGTGGAAGTGCGAAATGGGGTTGACACAGAACATGGTTTACAATAAGGGGAATAAAAAAGTATTAAAAACTTAGTAACTTAAATAGATTCCTGTTCAGTCTTAGATAAATGGATTTGATAACTCACAACGGTAAACTGCTGATAATAAATCCGTGTACTTTAATACGCTGTCAAAAATCGGCTTCGTCCTTACTGAGAAAGAGACCGATTACTTCCGCAGTTTAGCGGGGCATCAACCATTGAAATTGCGTACATGACATTGGTTGTAATCTATTAAAAAGTGTTTCCTGGAATAATATGTAGAGTTATAGTGGGTTTAAATGTATTTATCCCTACATTTTCTGGTCCAGTATCAGAAATCACTCTTCTGTAATTCCACCAGTTTATTTTGCGTAACTACTGTGGCTTCACGTTTTGCGCATAACAACAAAATAAATGTATAGGAAGAGGTAAGGGACGAGGGTTGGGTATGGGGGGGGGGGGGTGCAGGTGCGCAAGGGTAGGTGACCTGACGGGCGGGACCAGAGGCTCATTAAGCTGGATGTGTCAACATGTACTCGGTCACATTCCCGAGTGGGTGTCACGCACTCTCACGAGTCATCATACTCGCCACATGCCATTTCCGCCCCCCCCCCCCCTTCATGCTCGTTTTGGAATTCCTCTCAGGAGCATTTCGGGATGACGCTTGATGGACGATGTCGATGGGCTCCTGTTTGGCTTGGAGTGCCGGTTTTAAGAGCTTCATGAGACCCAACCATTCATTATACTTTAAAAATGCACACACACACACACACACACACACACACACACACACACACACACACACACACACACACACACACACACACACACACACACACACACACACACACACACACTCACACACATACATACATACCAGAGCTGTGGTGTGGTACTCAAAACACCCGACTCTGACTCGATCTCTAGGTATAATAATTTTAGAAAATATATTTCATAACAACTACTGGCTCCCTTTTAACCCCTTGTCCTTAAAAAGTTTGATTCAAATGGTTATAGCTGTGCTATTGTGTCCTTTTTATTAAATATTCTCGAGAAAAAAACACATTCCTTTTGCTTTAATAAATACATATAAGACTATGACAAAAAGAAAATGATATGATTCTCATTCTCACGGATGAAAATAAAGTGTGCTGTATGTTTTCTAAAGTGGGATTTTTGTCGGAACATTTTTACCGACTCAGACTGTGTGAGTGTGTGTGTGTGTGTGTGCATTTTTTTGGATAAGAGTCGTGTGTACAGAAAAGGAAGGACGTTTCTTCGAATATATGATATCGGAGTGGGTTCGGTGCTTCAGGAACTAAGATGTGTTCTACCTTTTTAGAAACAGTCGAACGCAGACATTCCCATCTACCCATGACTCTCTCTCTCTCTCCTCTCCTCCCTCTCTCCTCTCTCCTTTCTCTCTCTCTCCTCTCCTCCCTCTCTCCTCTCTCCTTTCTCTCTCTCTGCCCCCCCCCCCCCCTCTCTCTCTCTCTCTCTCTCTCTCTCTCTCTCTCTCTCTCTCTCTCTCTCTCTCTCTCTCTCTCTCTCTCTCTCTCTCTCTCTCTCTCTCTATCTATCTATCTATCTATCTATCTATCTCTATCTCTTTCTCTCTCTCTCTCTCTCTCTCTCTCTCTCTCTCTCTCTCTCTCTCTCTCTCTCTCTCTCTCTCTCTCTCTCTCTCTCTCTCTCTCTCTCTCTCTCTCTCTTTCTGTTGTCCTCACCTAAACCTGATATTGGAATAAATGAAATACTTAAATCTATATTTCGTGAATTTTGGCCGCCGTCCTCTTGCCTCTTGTAGTTCCCTAGTGTGACCCACCGATGAAATATACGATAAGCCACTGGTAGGGAACCGCTGACGGACCATTCTCATAAAAAATGCACGTTAGACAACTTTGGTCGTAGTGAAGCAAATAAGTCATAATGTCCTTGTTGGAACTCTAATTTCATGGTGAGATGCTACTATAGATTCTACCAATAATCTAGGAACGATATGGTTTTGAGGCGAAATAATTAGATAAAAGCTGGAACTTGGCACAGATGTAGAGGTGTGTGACTTGAACAACATATTAAAAGTCCCATGGCCTCCCGCGATTACGTTAGCCGCCATATTGGAAAATGTTCGCCTTATTGGAATTCTCTTTAAACTCAGATATCTGGTAAAATAATATTTTTAACAAAAAACAAACATTAAAAGTTGTTCAGAACTGGCCAGGTTATTTTACAAAGATAGGATAATTTATATGATTTTTTTCATATTGGAATTATAGTAATGCTTATTTTTAAAGACAATTTCCGCAGAACTGGTGGCCTGTATGGCTTGCGAAAATAAACTTTGTAAATTAACCCAGTTAGCACTCTAAAACAATCAGTTCTGAACAACTTTTACTGAGTGGTGTCTTTTATAAAGTTTTTATTTTACGAGATATTTTAAATTTAAGAGAATTCTAATATAGCGCCTAACGCAAGCGCAGGAGACCATGGGACTCTTGATATGTTGTTCAAGTCACACATCTCTACATCTGTACAAAGTTCCAGCTTTTATCTAATTAATACACTAAAACTCTATTGTTTTCCCAAAAGCCCCTGGGGTACAAGTGTAGTTCTTGTTATAGCGGGGTAACCCGTTCACCATTTCATATATTGTGAGCACCGAGATTGTTGAATTACTTTAGGAGGGTCACAGTGCTGCCTGCTTGCGATTTTCGCTGAAGCGTAAATTTCAACAGAAAATCAAATATAATCCTCCGTCCAGCCACACATACCATTAGTCAATATATGAGCATACTCTGTGTGTACTTTAACGATTAGTGATGAAGGTATAGATTTTACACGTCATTTACATGTAAGGACAAGGTTGCATGATCTAAGAAATGCTGAATGTGTGTGCCTGGATTCTTAATGGCCGCTGTCATACACTCGACACGTTATGCATCAGAAATAGCAAAAGTGCTGCCGTCCACAATCCAAGTACAAAACACGAGTGTTTATTAAAAGCAATGGATTAGTTCGTATTCCTATGCCAGAGCGGAGACTGAGAAAGCAACGGATCTTTGTCCTGGTAAACGGGACACGACAGACGGATTTTCTCCGCAATCTCCCTTTTCCTCTTCATCTTCATCTTCATCTTTATCTCCATCATCATTAATTTCCTCCTCTTTCTCCCTCTTCTCTTCCTTTACTTTTTCCCCCGCTCCTCATGTCCCTCCTCCTCCTCCTCCTCCCACTACTACTACTACTACTACTACTACTACTACTACTACTACTACTACTAGTAGTAGTAGTAGTAGTAGTAGTAGTAGTAGTAGTAGCAGTACTAGTAGTACTGCTAGTAATACTACTAATACTCTAATACTTTTCTTTTTCTTCCTCCTCCGACTCCACTTCTCCCTCCTCCCTCCCTCCCTACCTCCTTCTATCGCTAGCTTCCTCTTCCTTCTCCTCACCTCTTTCTCTTTCTCCTCCAACTCCTACTCTTCCTCCTCTTCTTCCTCCTTCTCCTACTCCTCTTCCTTCTAATTCTCTTCTTTTTTTTCTCCTCCTCCTCTTCTTGTACTTCTTCCTCACTCTCCTCCTCTTCCCTCTCCCCCTCCTCCCTCCTCCCCCTCCTCCCCCCTCCCCCCTTCTCCTCCTCCCTACTTCCCTCCTCCTCCTTGCCCTCTCTACAACACTGGCCGCCAGGCAAGGTCGGTCAAGTAAATTGGGCCAGAGGAGGATTACAGGAGCCGCGTTTATGTCTCCGCTACATCCCGGTCCGTGACGGATGATAGCTGTCCGACTTTGAAGGCATCCAAGCATGTTTTAGATACATAGGTTCAGCAGAAGCCAATGCAAGTGCATGACAAAAATAAAGCAGTAGTTGACAGATAATTATTTCACACTTCTGTTCAGAAATCTTCAATTTCAGCTTTATCAAAAAATTGCATTTAACTAACGATCAGATACTGCAAATTCAAATCTGCAGACATTTGGCGAGGCCCAGACGGACGGCTGTTTCTTAATATTCAGCGCTACGTTATTGTTCATGTGAGAGAACTAGACAAGGAAGTGGCGGCGGGACTCATACCTGAATGGAACAAGGACGTAGGTAACTGTGGACTCACAGGCGAGCCGGCTTGGATATCAGACCTTGTGGGACCATAGCAGGGGCTTGCTGGATGGCAGGGCGTTGACCTGACCACATGCTTGTTATGCTGAAAGGACGCCACGATGGTAACAACCTCAGCGAAGGTTTGTGCAAACACGTAAGTCCGACGCTGTTCAAGAAACGCTCGGAAGCGATGTTTGATAGCGGCATTGAAGTGACGATTGATATATGGAGATGCTTTTAGGGGCAAAATGGTGTTCCTATTGTAAAACAAGAAAATGAGGAAGTGTGAAGCAGGGGAGTGGGTGAACAAAGTTTCTATTTCACTCTTAAGAATATCTTAGCACAGTTGCTAAGATGGAATACCGAGGAGCTCAGGTTCACTGCTGTTGCATATCTCCCATCGGTTTAAAAACTCGTTTTCGCCCTAATACATACATGCACCCCCCCCCCCCCCCTCCCGTAATTTTATATCCATAACGGAGTAACTTATATCACGGGGTACGCGGCATAAAACGGGTTACATGATAGGAAAGTATAGGCACAACATGAAATGACTGAAGAAATAGTTAAGAATATTCAGATGACTGGTTCCGGTGAGTTTAGACTTGTTATGAAAGTTTTATTTTCATTTTTTTTTTTTTTTTTGCTTTACTTCGTTAGCATCATTTACGCTCGTATAGGTCTTGAACAATCAGTTTACATGTATTATAGAAAGTTTTGATTGCAGGAGCTATTTTGAAATTAATTACATTTCTGTTTATTTACATCTATATGGATAAGTATATACACGCAGCAGGTATGTATGTACCAGTGAGGGTACACACCTATTTTAAGGAGAACGTAAACATTTATAAAAGTTTGTACTCTGCAATGACGAAAGTTGAATAAATTGATGATTAAGTAAAACTGACTAGGCAGACGCGGTCAAAGAGCACCGTGCTCCGTCGCAGCCTCGGCCACCAAATCATTCATCGAAAATCTAGTTTTTATGAGTCGCATCAGGTGGTCTTGGCGCCGTCGATCTTCCGGGAGGCTTACCTACGCGCTCATATTGATAGTATCCTCGGTAAGCAGTCCTATCTGCGCTCAGCCCTGGCCGCTCGTAGTCAGAGGGGTGCCAACCTTTTTTATTTCTTATTCGTCTTTTTTTTCTTGTTATTCACTAAATGTTTTAAAATGTCGCTCGCCTATTGAGACTTACGAATGTGGTCGTGACGGTTGTGGTAGGGATGTCAGTCGACGGGAGGCTAGTATAAAGAATATATATCTTAAACCGTATTTTGAGTAACAAGTGAAAGTACAGGTCCAGCGTTTTATGTTTTATTGTGGCATGATCCAGTTATAGTTTAGACAATGTATCGACGTCTACTTTCAAGAAAATATAGATTTTTAAGTAAAGATCACCGTATAGTATATTCGTGAAAACATTCTGTGGGCCGTCCCCTTGCGAGAAATTTAGTCCTGCTGATGAATTGGTCCGCTGCCTCCGCCCGCGCCGCCTTAGCGTGCCGTAGAACGACTGTCCATGCAGGCGCCTTGGCCACTTGTCTCATGACGCTTGTAGGAATAAGTATAAATGAGAATAAATACATTTACAACGCAAGATTTGTATTTGACCATATTATATGTATACACGACGAAGATATGTTCGAAACTGGTCAGATACAAATCTCTTTCGCGATGTTCATTTTCATTCATACTTTTTCTACTTTTGTCAAGGATACACTGTCCATGCCCTTCTTGGCCCGCCAGTCGGAGGGTCACAGACCGACCGACACCTGTGTTTACGTTGTTTGGACACATGGACACTAATTACACACTCACCCCCACAACTACATACATACATACATACATACGTACATACATACATATATACATACTATCATACATGTATACATACATATACATGTAAATGTATATACATGTCATACATGTATATACATGTCATACATGTATATACATGCAGTATCCTTGTACATCCATAGTTTTAGCTTGCAACAGGCCTTCTCAAGACGACATTAACCGTGCAATGAAAGTCAATAAAAGCAACTAATGGCGTTTATAATAGTAACTATATTCCAGTGTTATGTGTGCTAGTTTTTGTTTTATATCACATTTTATATCGGACATTGCTTAGAAGACATTTTATAAATATACACCGACTGAATCATGGCCTCGAACTGTTGGCTGGCCAGACATACTGACCGTTGTTTTCTAACACAGTTAATTGTTGTTGGCTTCTGTTCGGGGTCTGTGAGGTAGGTCGCGTCGCTGCCCCTCGGACTCCCTGGCCCGTCCCCTGCGACGGCGCTCGACCAGGCTTCTTCACTGTGTCCGCCCCGACCAAGGATAAGGATAAGACAGGTATGCGCAGCTGAGTCTTGCTCGGGCTATGCCTATGAAGGGAGCTCAGCCTGTGCTGAGTAATAGTGACTCGATTAGAGTGTGTCAGCTGGTGCTGACTCGACTGAGCCTTGCTCTTACCCTCAGCCTGTGCCGAGTAATAATGACTCGATTAGAGTGTGTCAGCTGGTGCCGACCCACAGTAGTGCCCAGCCACGGCAGTAACCTCCAGGCGACAATTGCAACTTCTCGCGCCTGGGTGGGGCGCGAACCGCCGACCCTTCGGAAGAGAGGCCGACACATTACCACTGTACTTGCCCCGAGGCTGCCCTCTCACACTTCAAACACAGCATTTGAGGCTTCGCAATGCTCTGTCCGAGAAAACTAGTGTTTGTAATCTTGCTAGATCTATTTGCCACCGTAATCCGAGTTTTTTCGGTGTATATTGATAAGACATAATCTAGGGTCTTCGTGTTTGAGCTTCCACATTGTAGCGGAGATCACCGCCGAGGCGAGCCAACCACAACACCTTGTAAACGGGCCAGCAACTCCCAGAAGATTCTTTAATCACAGGCTCCTGGCTCAAGGGGATCGTGGCCCTTCCAACGGGGATTTACAGCGCTCTTTTTCGGGGTGTTCCTTTGAGAGATTCGTGAATGCCCCAGATATTTGTCTTTTGTTTCATGTTGCGGCTTTACTGCCGACACATGTCTTC
>NC_061827.1:26810307-26815307 GCF_019202785.1 Penaeus chinensis | reverse complement strand
TGACTATCTTTCGAATTATGACTGCCACAGTCAGATGCAAAAATCCGGAAGTCGCCGCCGATGTGTGTGTTGGGCTTAATCGCTTTGGATCCGCTTCGCATGCTCTCGAAGCCAACACAAAGCGTGCATCCGAGGAGTGGGTCGGGTTGCTTCTTGCTTGCTTGTGGGACGCGAAGATTTGAGCTGCGCTGAGCCTGTGGAAGCAGCTGTATTTAAAAACCCAATATTTGAAGTGCTAACAACAAATGATGTGCCAGATTGCCAAACATATATTTTTTTTAAAGCAGTGGAGCCTACTTGTAGATATAATCCGCATATTGACATCGGCCTCCGCCGTAAAACTTCAAAGGTGAGGAATAACTTCGCTCACTTACTGCGACTTCATGCTCGTCTGACGACGATGTGGGCAAACGCTAATGGTCTTCTTTGAAAAAAAAAAAAAAAAAAAAAAAAATATCACGATGGCATGAGCACCATCGCCTCGCAACCAGGACGCGATGCGACCTCAACGGAATGGAGCGCAGTAGTTCAGTAGTCTGAGAAGTATACAGCTTGTGGCTATAAGTTAAAATAGGTAACGAGCAGTAATGAGGTTATTCTTAGTATTAGTTTGCGGTCCCCAAGGATCGAGGGACCTGACGCTGATGTACTGTGACCATGTATCCCTCGCAGTCCCTTCCACATGCACTTTGCCCTTCCTTCCTTACTGTTCTCGCTGGGTTTTCCTTGACGTGGGGATCAATAAGGACTTGTGTTAAATTCCTAGAGACTCGCATTCTTTAGCATTAACAAGCCTACATAATTGCCATACTTAGTCTATACCTTGCAATTCTGTGTGACCTCTCTTTGCTGTGTGCCATCTTGCACGCACACCGCTTCTCCCTCCCTCCCCTCTCTCACGCCCCTCGCCGAGCCATAACGCCCGCGATCCCTCTCCAGAGAACCTCTTTCGCGGATCACTTGTGAAGAGCCTCTCATGTGTCGGAGAAAAGGGTAAGGAAGTGCCGGGGATATGTCCAAGCACTCGTGGGAGGGGAGGGAGGAAGGAGAGAAAGAGAGAGGGAGAGAGAAAGATAAAAAAAAAAGAGAGAGAGAGAGAGAGAGAGAGAGAGAGAGAGAGAGAGAGAGAGAGAGAGAGAGAGAGAGAGAGAGAGAGAGAGAGAGAGAGAGAGAGAGAGAGAGAGAAAGAGAGAGAGAGAGAGAGAGAGAGAGAGAAAGAGATAGAGAGGCAGATAGAAACAGAAACAACGACAGACAGACAAATGCAGAGAGAAAGGGAGGGAGTTATTAATTATATACACATGCATGCACGCATACATACATTCATGCGGTGTGTGTGTCATATATATATATATATATATATTGAGAGAGAGAGAGAGCGAGAGAGAGAGAGAGAGAGAGAGAGAGAGAGAGAGAGAGAGAGAGAGAGAGAGAGAGAGAGAGAGAGAGAGAGAGAGAGAGAGAGAGAGAGAGAGAGAGAGAGAGAGATTTGTTGCCTAGACCCGCCGTCCGATGTGTGTGAGGTCGGGGGGAGAGGTAAGCGAAGCAACCTGACGCTATGAGGAAAAGGACCCCCCTCTCCCCCTTCCTCCCCTCACCCCGACACATGTGGTCAGCAGGAGTCCGCGCCTCTGCTGAGTCGCCGCGTTTCCCCACGCCGTTCGACCTCTCTGCTATGAATCAGCCGTATCAGTTTCCCACGACACCTTCCGCCACATTCAGTCTAGGACTTTGCTGACCAATATCCAAATGTCCTTTCCCGTCAGCAATTATTCTTTATGTATGTCTGTAATTTGCTAATGCTGTGAAGGGTCGAGCGGGCATGGGTATAGTATGTGGAAATGTTAGGGTTAGGTTAGAGATTGTTGTAGCGGCATCTAGTGTCTCTTGCCGTATTAATAACACCGACTACCGAATTGCAAACAGTGACGTTATGAATAGTAATAATAGTGAAGATAATAATGCTGTCTTGAATATTAAAGTTATGTCAATGATAATACTGACTGTAATAATGGAAATGTAGCAATAATTGAGCAGGAGAATGTTAAAAACAATAATAGCTGTGATTATAATATTAACAAAAAACATAATTATTCATACAAAAAAACTTTCCAAGAATGAAAGGCGAGTAGTCTAAAATGATGCGAAGGTGAATATAAAATTACAGCTGAAGGAACCCGCTTCCTGTTTCTCGTTAGGCCCTTTTCTCTCGCGCTCTCTCGCTCCCTCCTTGCTCGTGTGCACATCGAGTCGCCGCCGCTCCGCATCCCCCAGTCTGTCCCGAAGTTCCCTTCCTGCTTCCCGGTCGTCCCCTCCCCCCCTCCCCCCGCCCCCACTCGAGCTCTCCTGCCTCTCCCTGTGAGGACGGCAGGACGGGCCCACATGTTCCCTTAAAATAGACCCTTCAAGCGCCCCTCCACCCTTGCGCGAGCGGCCGCCAGAGGCCGTGTGCGGAATGCATGGGCTGCTGTGGGTGGCATGGGCGGGGAGGGGGGGCGTGATGAGCGGTTCGATGCGTGTTGGGTGATGAACGGGTACGTGTAGACATACCACTTGCAACAAACTTGGTTTGCGATGCGTAAATAAATAAATAAAAAGATAATAAATAAATAAATAAAAAATACACATATGTGATAAAGGCATATAAATATATATATATGTATACATATACAGATTGTGTGTGTATGTATGTATGTATTAATACATATATACATGTATACACATACGCACACATATATATAGCTAGTATTCATATATATATATATATATATATATATATATATATATATATGTATATATTTATTTATTTATCTATTTATTTATTTATTTATATATACGCACACATATACATATATATACTCTCTCTCTCTCTCTCTCTCTCTCTCTCTCTCTCTCTCTCTCTCTCTCTCTCTCTCTCTCTCTCTCTCCTCTCTCTCTCTCTCTCTCTCTCTCTCTCTCTCTCTCTCTCTCTCTCTCTCTCTCTCTCTCTCTCTCTCTCTCTCTCTCTCTCTCTCTCTCCCTCTCTCTCTCTCTCTCTCTCTCTCTCTCTCTCTCTCTCTCTCTCTCTCTCTCTCTCTCTCTCTCTCTCTCTCTCTCTCTCTCTCTCCCTCTCTCTCTCTCTCTCTCTCTCTCTCTCTCTCTCTCTCTCTCTCTCTCTCTCCCTCTCTCTCTCTCTCTCTCTCTCTCTCTCTCTCTCTCTCTCTCTCTCTCTCTCTCTCTCTCTCTCTCTCTCTCTCTCTCTCTCTCTCTCTCTCCCTCTCTCTCTCTCTCTTCCGCCCACATAAATAATAATGATAATAATAATAATGATAATCATAGTAATAATATTAATAACAATAATAATAACAATGATAGTAGTGATAACAAAAATAATAATAATAATAAGAAGAAGAAGAACGACAGCAATAATAATAATTATAACAACAACAACACGAGTAATAACAATCATGATACAAATAATACAGTCATCCTTTAGTCCATGCGCAGGAATTCACACACTAAGCAGACAGAGCGAGAGCGAGATAAGGGTAAGACAGAGCGGACTTCTGGAGGTGCCACAGAGGTTAATCTTAGCCACGTCCGGGAGCGGTGGCGTGTGGGGTTAAGGGGAGGAAGGAGATGGAGGGCGCGATGCATACATAACCAAAGAGGGTTGCGTGCTGGGGATACAGTGCCTGCGGTTGTCCATAGCTCATACGTACCCACGTTATTATGCCTGTAGATAGCATTATTGTTGTGGGTTGCCAATACTATTTTTTTATCGTAGTACTGTTATAAGTAGATCTATGTATGCAACTTATGACTGTGATTGTAATTAATTTTATCATCACAGACATTATTGCTAAAATGTTTATCATTATTGGTGGTGATATGGTTGGTTTGGTTGCTGTTATTATTGATGTCGTCTTCACTATTACTATTGTTATTATTTATATGATTATATTTGTTATATCTATATTATTACTATTGTTATTATTATCATTATTATTATTATCATTATTGTAATTATTATCATTATTGTTATTATTATTATTATTATTATTATTATTATTATTATTATTATTATTATCATCATTATTATTGTTGTTGTTATTATCATTATTATTATTATTATTATTATCATTATCATTATTAACCTTTACTAAGGTGGTAGTGATTTGTAGTTATTCTTATTCTTATTCTTCTTATTATTGTTGTTGTTGTTGGTATTTGTTATTATTATTATCATTATTATTGTTATTATTATCATTATTATTATTGTTGTTGTTGTTGTTGTTGTTGTTGCTGCTGTTGTTCTTGTTATTATTATTAATTATTATTATCATTATTGTCACCATTATTGTTGTTATTATCATAGCTATTGTTATTATTATTGGTCTTGCTATCATCATCATCATCATTTTTACAATTAATTATTACTACTTATATTCTAATTATTAATATTATTATCATCTTCACTTTATTACTACTTTCATAATTAGACTTGATATCATCGCAGGTGCTATTACTACTACTTCTACTACTACTATTACTACTACTATTAATCCTATTACTACTATTACTACTACTAATGTTATGATTACTTCTGCTACTACTACTACTAAAACTCATACCCTCAGCTTGTCTTTTGTAATAGAATTGCGTTGCTATAGTCTCTTGCTGAAAGTGCTGGCCAGCGAGCAGAAAAGGGAAGCGTAGGGCAAGCAGGGAAGCGGGAGGGTCAGCCGTGCCAGTTGGCAGAAGAGCGCTGCTAGTCTGGTGCAAGGGGGTGGGGGTGGGGAAAGGGGGCAAGGGGCCATTCAGCACTCCCAGGGAAGCTGGCAATTGTCACCTTCGTGCATCAGTGGTTGATTCAGTGTAAACGGAGAGAGGACGACCTCTACCGCGGGTGCCTTTGCCACAAGAAAGCGAAAATAAACGAGATAACAGCGGCCGCAAGGCAGAACTAAAAATAAATAGTCTTCGGTCTTGCACCGACTCCCGGGGTTCGGTCTTGGGTC
>NC_061827.1:26802807-26805307 GCF_019202785.1 Penaeus chinensis | reverse complement strand
ATTGTCATGTAAATGGCAGGCTTTCTCACTACATTTCTCCCGCACTGCTCATCTTATCTCGGCCAGGCCACTTATCTAGCACGTTTTAGACGGGGTTTCTTATGAATGTAGCCCTTATCAAGTTATTGAATTGTGGTTATGCTTCGAAGATAACCGACACAATTTTAACGACATGCTACTAATCTATGATGCTGTGGAGCTGTCAGATAAGTTATCAGTTTAAAAACGGTCCCCTAGAAAGTGGCTCGAGCCCTCTTGTCCCAGTGGCCCGACAGGCGGAGATCTGTCAGTGGCAGAGAGGCAGGTGTAAACGTTAGTGCCATGACATTCGCCTTCACTTGGTAGCATGTTTAAAAAAAAAAAAAAAAAAAAAAAAAAAAACAAGAACCTAAGAGTAGGTGAAGTTGGTGGTTCGGCGCGCGGTTTGCTGTTTGCCATGGCTCGTGTCCCAGGCCTCTCTCTTCCACATGCAACCTCGGAGCTTTTTTTAAAGTCCTCACAGGCGCCCTGCTCGTTTCCTTTGCAAATGTACGTGCTGTTGATGGCTTCTTTTTTCTTTGCCGTTGATGCCTTTCACTAATCTAATGGTATTGGTACCTCTAAACAGCTCTTGGATAAGACGCGGGCTTTACAAAAGAGCAGCGCCAAGATAAAGGAAGTGTCACCTCCTGGGCCGTCCTGGGAGGCCAGACGGAGCATAATGGGAGTTGGGGCAGACAGCATCCCTCTACTTCCCGATCCCGGCTTCATCCTGCGGTCATGACTGGGATTAGACTCTCACGTGGTGGTTCATAGTACCTGCACAATTTACAATTATTCATTTTCTAGCTCATGCATGCTACGAAAACCATGTGCTTATATCTCATATCAGCCGTGGCTGTAGCTTGACATGAAAGTGAAATAAAGTAAGCGAGAAGTCTAAATAAGAGTAAATGTTTTTCACACATTCTCCCTCCGATTTGAGAGTGCGTACCCGCGCGCTCCGCTCCTTCCCCCGTCCCCTCCCCCTTCCCCCGCGCGGGTCTCAAGGTCTGCTCTGAACCAGGACGGGCTCCACCGTCAGTCACGTGGTGGGTGCTCTCCCAGGCGAACGTGCAGGACCGTGTGCCACCAAATTTCTTTCAAACTGTCATTTTGCAGCTTCTCACCGCGTACTTTGCAGCCAGTTGTTGTCGGTCTCTTCCTGGCCAACGAGGGATCCTGTCTAGAGCGAGTGACATTTAGTGAAGTGAACGTGAAAGTGTTATTTTGAACTGAGGGGTCGTGTTTGGCGCGCGTTGTGTCCCCACGTGGTAAACTTCAGTGTGTCAGTATCTTGCTCCAGCTGTGCCCTTTTCACTTCATAGAAGGCGAAATCAGGCCACTCCACGATTATTTCTCGATATTCGAGAAGAGAATAAGAGAAGGCAGCAAGCTTTCATCAGACAGCACCATGCGCGTCGCCAAGTGACAGCAGGAGTTGACAGTTGAAAGCTCGTGGAAGCCTCTCGCCTGCCCGCACGCCCGAGACCGCGCTGGGAACTTCTCAGAAAGGGCCTTTGCGCTGAAGTAAGACGGCCTCGACCTCAGACAGAGCGGATATTCAAACCATCATGCATTACTTCTCAGACAATTCCCAGGATGGAGAACTTTATATAACAGGTGAGATGCGATCGCAATACTTGATTAATGACTTTATGTATGCTGCCGATGACAGCGATCCAGTCAGTGCTTCTGGTGTCATTGTTGTTTGCCTGAAGGGAGTTGGGAGTCTTAAGCGATTTCCGAGAGGAAGGAGTTTATAGGCCTTTCATCCATTCTAAACTGGTCCGCAGCAACATTTTAACGAATCCAATATTAGCGCAGTAAAGATGTTTTGTGGACAGCTCACAATACCGTTTAAAAACGCTTGATTATATTTTTAGTCTCTTCTTGTAATGTGATTAGGGATTTTAAAAGGCTAGGTTGCACTTTATCCTTGATAAAGCGTACCATTGCTTGTTTAGTCACACATATATGCGAACCATTCGAGTCAAGCCACATGGGAAGAATATGGAATGGTTTTATGTTGGACGAGACTCCAGGTGTGAAATGTGCATAAGAGAATGTATCGCAGACTATGGCGCTTGCATATCGTACTGTTGTGCAAGTGGATGAAAGAGCCAAGCAAGTGTCAGAACCTGTTTTGTATAAGCAGTGTGTGCGAGGGGAGGGAGAGGGGGTGCGCTACTTGAACCAGCTAGGTCGACCATACGACACCGTCCCTGCGTCTGGGGGTTTGGCGCCTTCTTTATGAGGCGAGCGCGGAAGTTGTGTTGCTGCTCATCTTCAGCATGATGCAAGGACTCTGAAGGACCTTGTTCAATGACCCCTTGCTGCTGTCTTGCCCGGTGGCATATCAGGCAAGCAAGACTTAAGGCGCAAGTTTTGCAACTTTGTTAATTGGTAGTGTCTCCACTAATCTCAACACAGAACGTGGAAAGAGTATGCGGTGTCACTACCCATCATCAATACACGAGTA
>NC_061827.1:26790307-26797807 GCF_019202785.1 Penaeus chinensis | reverse complement strand
TCTCCATGGAATCCCGGGTGGCGTCGTGGGTGGCAGAGCAGCAGAGAGTGTCAGCCAAGCCCCATTACGAGGCCGTGTGCCCCTGCGGCTGTGGCTCCGACGCTGATCACACTCCAGCCTATAGCGCTAATACCACTACGCCCACAGCACCAACGCCAACCACCCCCACTTCAGCTCCCAACTTTGCTTCAGAAGTCACGGCACCAGCAACCACCACCACAACAAATTCCCCGATATACACCGATACAACACACTCCCCCGCATACACACCCCACGACTCCCCCCTCTACCCCCCGTCCACACCGGAGCACTACGTCCCCCAGACAGAATATGCTCACCACCCCTACACCACGCCTGCTCAGGTCACCCCGCCACCCACGCCCCCAGAGGACGATGCCGACAAGTTCAAGTGTCTGTACATGCTGGTGGACGCTGCCCTCAGTCAGTGGGAGAAGCAGAACGCCTCCCCGCCTCCTCAAGACGCCCTCGATACCACACGGACCTACCTCAGCCTTTAACGCGGCCGCAACAACCAATGTAACGAGACTATGCCATCTGATTTTTGTATAGAGTGGATTGTTGGGCAAGTGCAGTTTCTTGGTTCACTAGAGTACAGAACGATGGGATTCGTGAGTGAAAAGTCCCTTGGCGTATCGCTTCCTCCCAACCTGTATATATCTTGCACCTACGGACCAAGTTTATATACAGAACAGTCTTTTGTTCTTTTATCTTTACCTGTGAAGTATAGGAATTGCTCACAGTTTAGTGAATAATTATTGGTTCACTTGATGTCATGTTGGTTTTTGGTTGTGACTTTATAAATTTTAGTTACAAAAGACACCATTTTTAATTTGACTGTGTTGATTGTTAACGCACGACTGTCAGGTATTTCGGGATTAGTACAACGATTCTGAGCCTTGAGGGACACTCTCAAGTTAGGCTCTTGGTCGGACGTCGGAGGATGAACTCTAACCCTTGGCAGTGATTTGGTAGTTCGAACATACTAACCAAATAATGAGGTAGCTGTTGATTTATGTCCTCTATAGTACAATGGATTACCTTGCAATGATACAGAGTTTTTAGTTTTTCTGACCCGTTATTTTTAGGTGACCCTTGTATTATCACGACTTATCAAGATTAGTGTAGTTTATAGAACATTCCAAAATTGTTGTTGGTCTACCCTCACCTCAGAGCAGCGGCCGAGGGCGGGTATCGCAGCTGTGGAAGCCGTCCTTGCTGACCTGATGCCCGCCCACCACCCTGCCTCTGCTCTTGTCTCTGCCTTAAAGACATATCGCTCAAAGCCCTAAGAAAACGTGTATACATGTGCCTTAGTCATGTCCATTGCAGAGTCGACTGTTCTCGTAACTGCAAAAGTCTCATTAAGTTCAATTACAAGAAATTACTCTGCTATTATTGCCGTAGTAGGAATCTGTAAATGTTATACCTTGCTAACCTTTCATTTCTTTAATATGTATTATTTGTTTGTTTCAGTAAATGTGATGTGCATATCTATCATTACTCGTTAGTAAATTTAAAACTGATATTCGCTCTTTATTTTTTTTAGTAGTCATGACACGTTATTTTAACCACATCGCACATACCTGGTTGTAGTCGAATGTAGATAATTGTATAAATGTTCTTTCAGAAAAAAAAGTTGTTAAGAGATATAAGTTGAATAATGCTGTTTACAGTATTCACAGACTATATACTCAGTTGCTGCATTTGTTTACATGTGTATTATGCAGTTTTTCATTTTATTTTGTACTGAAGCGGTTGCTTTAGATTCTGATATATTATATTTTGGAAGAGTATAAAATTTTATGTAATGTTAGTTCATTGGAATTTAGTGTCCATGAAGTACTATCGCTCTATGAAGCGAGTAGCTATATTTGTGTATATATGAAAAAATTGTGCATTGTTTATGCATGTCATAGTGTGGGTGACATTGTTCCTCAACCGGGACCTTCGACTTTTGGTCAAAGCGGCGCAGAAGTAGTATAGGATGTAGCTGTTACTCAGAGGAGCCTTCATAGAGCTCTGCTCTCCCCCAGGAACATATTGGTGCTATTTTTTATTCTCCCATAAGTAATGGGCAGGCGAGCCAGGTCCAGTGTGAGGGTCGCGCTCCGTCCGCTGCGACGCACGCGCTGAGTGTGTAGCTGATTTTTTAAAATGTTTTGATAGGAATGGACGTGATCGCACACAGCCTGACGAAGGTTGGGTCGGTCCCCGGGGAGCTTTGTGACTGGTAGTCGAGTGGGTCGTGTGAGTGTGATATTATCACTTGGGTTTATTCTTAGTTAGGTCAACGCCCACCTACGCCGGCAGGGGAGGTTCACGGACCTACTTAATGGGTCTCACAAATACACTAGTGTATGGGGAAGTACAAGTCATTTCCCAGTCTGTTTCAGTACGTATATTGCAGTGTATATATATTACAATGTTATATCCCCTAAATGTATTATAAGATTTTGAAAATATTTTTACAGAACTGCACTAAGCACTTAAGTCAGTAACCAAGAAGGTGAAGTATATTGTTTCAACGTAATTGTTTGTATAAAGATGAATACAAAGTATTTGTGCCATTGGTATTTACATGCCATGATATGCCAACTGCCATCGTGAGTACTCCATGCAAGTAGTGATAACTATAATGTTGTTAGTAGTTCATTGAATATAAGAAGTGTGTTCCGAGTGTGACCATCGTGACCACGGTGCCTTCCTCTCACGTCCTGCCAACTCGTTTCTTTCACCCATTCTGCTTTTTCAATTTATTTGTTACTTTAATATGTATGTTTGAAAATGTAGTATATTTTAAATCTGTTAATCATTATAGTGTACATAAAATTAATATTTCTGTTGAGAATGTGCGATCGAAGGTTGTACTGGTCGGAGCGTGGGAGGAAGCAACTTGGTCACGGACTTGAGTAGCGCCAGGAACGTAGTCCATTACTAGCGCGTGTACTGTACATTATGCAGAATAATTATATTAGAAAATAAAAAAAATATCTTACTACTTACTCTTTCGTTTTCCACTTTCTTGAAGAGTCTTGGAGAAACAATTGAAATTATAGACTGATTATATTAATCCACTGAAATATGCTTCATAAATATGATATACTATTGTTTGTTTTTTTACAAATATATTGTAGATCAAAGATGTTGGTTATGATATAGCCTTTTCCTCTGTTTGAACGTAAAACAAGCCTCCAGTAAAAACGATCAATGCATCAAGGCAAGATTGGTATCATATTTGCATAAAAAATATGAGATATATAAAACAAGTAATAAGTTCTCTTTAACGGTATATGCTTCAATAGCTGTATACAAATATGAAGTGATAGACCCACACTGATAATGGAATGCTTTCTTCATTAATTTATATACATACATATATATACATATATATATATATATGTATATATATGTATATATATATATGTATATGTATATATACATATATATATATATATACATATGGACATACACAAATAATATATATATACACACCCAGACATCACATATTTATGCAAATTGAAATATATATGTGTGTGTGTGTGTGTGTGTGTGTGTGTGTGTGTGTGATATATATATGTATATGTATATGTATATATATATATATATATATATATGTATATGTGTGTGTGTTATATATATACACATTTATACATATACAGACATCGCCGGCAAGAAGCTGACTAGAATTATGTTAGCTGGTTGAGGTTTATTCTCCGAAGACTCCTACTATACTTACAAGTAAAAAAAAAAAAAAATACCTTTGTCTCAAAGGCTCCCTGATAGCCGACCCAGCTAATGCATGAAATAACTAGCGGTAACTCCAAGGGGCGGAATGATGCAAAGGCAACAAAACCTCGTCTGGTGCTTCCAAAGAGGCGTCGTATTTCGTGCGAGAGAAGAGGCCTGGGATGACGTTGTTTGGGTGGCACATTTAGCGCGTGTGAGCCTGTGAGGTATGTGGGTTAAAGAGGAAGGGGCAGGAGATGGATATAGTACAGGTACAGTAATCAAGACGGAAAGATGAATTACGTGCACCAAAGTCAGTGTACATGAAACGCACACAGAATGGGGTTATGGTGTTGTATTTATGCTAACGGCACACATAATGTTTATCTTTAACTGATGCTTTTTATTCCCGGAACAAATACAAATACAGGCGGGCGGTATAGCTTGGCCGCTCGCCAATCTTTGCACGCTAGATAAACTTGTGTGAATTATTTTTGTCCCGCGTCTACAAAAATGCCATACCTTCAAAACGACAAATGACATTCAGCTTCCTCCTCCTCGCCTCTTTGGTAAATGATCCAGCCACAAATCATTTTCCATGCGTGTGTAAAGTAACCACCCAAAGCGACTAATATGCTGCTGGCCTTAGCTCATGCTCGCCGATTTTTCTTCACATGGCTTGTTAATATTTCAGCATTGTGCATCTATTTACTGTTTTGTCTTAACAGGTTTATATCCGGGTATACCTTTCGCAATAGGATACGGGTATGAGTATTAACAGGGAGTATCAAGATTACAAATAACTTACATGAACCTGTCGTTAGTGTGTAGTTTAGCGCCGATCCGCTTCGCATGACTCCTGACACATTTCGGCATGCGATGATTTAAAACAAAGAAAAACCAAGTCCCGTGTAATGGATGCCTGGCTAAAAGCCATCGCCTCGGCGCATCTTACGCAAGGGGCGGCCTTGGATCGCCAGAAATAAAGCAAAACAAGAGACTTGTCACAGCGGCAGCCGGGGTGGTGGAGGCCGCACTGCCTCTGCACTCCCTGTTTACAGCGGCTTATTATTCATGCTGAAACAAGTATTTTCGCCGTTGTTGAGTCCCGGAAAGACGGTATAGGCCTTGTTTTATAGGCACTGCGGCGAAGCATCAGGCAAAATACCAAGATACGATATGTTAGTTATCGTTGAGGACTGAGATACACAGGTTTGCAGAGATACTAACATTTTGATATGAATGATAAACAGTCACAGTTTACATGTAAACTACCGATGACGTTACTCTAGCTACTCATTGTGGAAAAGTCATTGGTTATACTGAGTATCTGTATAACAGCAATTATAAAGGTAAATGGGTGTCTCGAATTGGTAAAACCACCGACTGGGAGCCATATATCGTTTAGGTCATCACTTACGGGACGCTGGATTGCCAGTGCTGATTGGAATGTGCGTGATTTTTGCATGTTATTCCCAATCTTAGAGGCAGGTGGTTTTGCTGAAAACAGATATAAATACATGAACGAAAGAGGAAGTGGAACTTGAGAACGTGCTCTACTAGAAGTAAAGAAAGGGGGAAGATGGTATGAAGAAGACTGTCAGGCTACTTCACACAGAAGAACGGGACTAAGACTAGACTGGTTAGAAGACAGAGAATGTTGAGAAAGGGCAAGAATTTAGAGAAACACGAAATGCAGTAAGAAGTGCTAGAAGGCAACTGAAAGAAGAAAAAGAGTGGAAGAGCGAGAAGTAAGAGAACAACTGCAGGGAATGGATTGTGTCAGAAAAGGTTACCAATCCGAAATGAATTAACAAAGAACGAGATTTTTTGATAAATAAAACAGGTTCTGAAGAGGTCTTGAACAGATCTGGGTCGGATTATCCCGTAGAAGAGCATGAAGCCGCGCATGAATTGATTGAAGAACCAACGGAAGCGGAAGAATTAAGAGCCATTAACGTTCTGAAGGCTTCAGGAATATATCCTATTGGCGGATAACTAGTTAGATATGATGGGAGAGGGTTCCAAGAGGGAAAAACGGCAAGGATATAGTACTTTCAAGGCTTGTTGGAAGAGCGGGAAGAGGGCATTTGTGTCCCTGTGCATGAAAAAAAATGAATTGCAACACGCTTGAAGACTGTATGCTAACAATTGGTAATAAAACTATTATCAACTCTTCAGGAAATCCCAATCAAGCTTTAATCATATCAAATCTACAAATGACAATATACGTATCGTACGTCAGCTCATTGAAAAGTCAATATAAACTCGCAGCTTGTGTTTCGCACTTCAAGGTAAGCTTGGAATCTCACTAGCTAACTGGACATTCGCCAGTGTACTGGGCAAGGTAAGGATCGGAGGGAAAATCAAAGACCCTATGAACTGCCATCTGCTTTCCCTTCTACCTGGCAATGAGAGCAACGCTGCTTGCAAGAACCGGCCGGCGGCGCCCCCGCAGCCGGTGGGCGCTCCGACTGTGGCCTACTGGGCAGCATCTCTGTGTGACGACTGTTGCCAGGACACAGGCGCCCCGGGCCAACTCTGAGCGTGTGCATAGACCGATATGTTAAGAGAGGAAACTAAAAAATTGGAACTTGTCATCGTTTCTAAGTCACTGGCCGCACTTACCTGTAGTGTCCGGCTTTTTCTTAGTGGTTGTAAGCAGTGTCATGTTGTCATGCAGAAGGTTCCTTCAGACTCTCTTGCCGAAGGACCGCTTGTGATGCTCTGCGAAACAGACTAATTCCTACTTTAAAAATTATCGTCATTGTTACTGTTTTGGTCATGATTAGTGTACTGTTGTCATTATTGTTGTGTCGGTGGATTATCGTCTATACGGTTTCTTTAGAAACTTACCACAAGGTAATAGTAATTATTCATGAGCAAATTAGTACCGTGTAAAACTTCTCCCTTGTTTGTTTGTTCGCATATTTGTAATATGTTTCTTACCTTAATCTGGGCGGTTAACTTGATGTCAGAGGTCTCACTCCCGCCAAACTCTCCACTCTCGGTAAATCCTATGCTCCTTGTGCAAAATTTGTGTTGATTAGGAAGTGACTCACAGTGAATCCTCGATAACCTCGAGTTGCATGACGAGGCTGCTTAAGGCAAATCCGGCAAGCAGTGATAAGTCAGAGCTGATCACAAGAATATTCGGGCATATGAAAATGCGTGTCATTTTTTTTTTTTTTTTTAATAAATGATGAAAACAAATTATCTTTACTTGTTCCCTTCCTATTGTCGAATTAATACAGTGAAGCGAAGGTCAAACAATGAATAAATACATCGCACAGAAAATTGAAAATTAGAATATCTTTAGGGTACGATTTAAGAACCATCTGCTGAAGATATAGAACTTTTCTGTAGAATACAAAGAACCTATACACCCTTCGTTATTGCTGTTGTGATTATCACTATACCATCATCCATTATTGTCATTATCATCATCGTTCCGATAATCATTATCGTTATCATTAGTAGTAGAAGTTATAACAGGAGTAGGAATATTATTATCAGAATTAAACTTTGATATTTATTCATTTTCTGCAGTTATTTACAGGGTTTTTGCAGTTGTTATTATTATCATACTATTAATATTTTGTTATTACTACTGTTATTGCTATTATTATTATTATTATCCTTATTATCATTGTTATCATTATTATTATTTTTATTATTATTATTATTATTATCATTATTATTTTTATTATCATTATTTTTTTTTCATTATCATCATTATTATTGTTATTATTA
>NC_061827.1:26780307-26782807 GCF_019202785.1 Penaeus chinensis | reverse complement strand
TTCGTAGGGATGCTTCAATCCAGCTCTAAGGAAATCACCAAGGTGTAGGAAAAATCTAGAAATCCGTTTTGTGACACACACACACACACACACCCCCCCACACACACACACATCATACCACACCACACCACACTACACTACACTACACTACACTACACCACACTACACTACAATACACTACACTACACTACACTACACTACACTACACTACACTACACTACACTACACTACACTACACTACACTACACTACACTACACTACACTACACTACACTACACCACACCACACCACACCACACCACACACACACACACACACACGCGCGCGCGCGCGCGCGCGCGCATGTGAGGATTTTGACATTGGATCATACCTAGATACGGTTGTCAGTGAGTCTATCGTAGATATGATTGAGAACCACCAACAATGGCTACCTAAACAACTACTCCCCTGGGGAAGGATCATTGGTCATCACCCCAGTATAAAGACCCAGTCAATTACATGATGTCAACATGGCGCCAAGTAGTTTGGAAAATACCGTATCGGTGATGTGTGTGTGTGTGTGAGTGTGTGTGTGTGTGTGTGTGTGTGTGTGTGTACTTATGTTGTACTATTTCTACAAATAAAGTATCAAGCCCTACTAGTCTATCGTTGCACTACACCAAAACAGAGCTTCTTGTACACACACACATATATTTGTGTGCTCCTTAGTGTATCTTCCACTTTTATCTGCTCCCTGATCCACCTCGCCCTCCTCCGATCTCTTAGGCTAATTCTCAGTATCAACCTCTCCATCCCTCTCTGGGCACTTACTAGTTTCCTCTCCAGTAAGTTGATAATCCGTGTTTCTGATCCATAGGTCATAATTAGGAGTTATCCTTGGTATATAAACCTGTCCACTACTTCTAGTGCTTCGCCTTGTACATGTATCTGTTTTAATTGAACTCTGTTGTTAAACATGATCTTAGTCTTTCTTGTTTCATCCTAAGTGCGACTTTTAGATTTTCTCTATTCAGATCGTTTATTAGTTGCTGCATTTCATTTGCAAATTCACTGAAGAGAACAATAGCTTCTGCAAATCCTAGATTGTTTAGGTGTTTGTCTCCTATTTTGATACCTTTTCCGTTCCAGTCTAGCTTCTTGAATATTTCCTCAAGGCAAGCTGTACACAGTTTTAGTGAGATGGTATCGCCCTGCCTAATACCTTTTTTTAATTGGTATTTTAGCGGTTTCTATGTGGAGCTTGTTGGTTGTTGTCCCATCTTCATATATATCTTGCTACAGGACGATCAGTTACCACTACTGTCGAGGGAGCTAAAGCAGCTGAAAGTTGAGGTGGCTGCTCTCTCGGAGGTGAGAAGATCTGGCAGCGGCACGATCAGTGTGGGTGGCTACACTTATTACTGGTTGGGCCGCAGCTATGGCCACCATCTCCAGGGAGTAGCCATAGCCATCTCCAGCAGACTTCAACTCTCGGTCGATGAGCGTATAATGGTATTGAGACAAAAACTTACATTTGGTTTCATGCCTCTTGTTGCTATGTATGCTCTTACGGATGTGTATAAACTTGATGTGAAAGAGATGTTCTACACCAAACTTTCATCTATGACAGACAGCTGTCCTAGGCAAAATATTCGTGTTGTTCTGAGTGACTTCAATGCGGTATCTGGCTCCGACCGAGCTGGCTATGAGATGTCTGTCAGTCCTTTTGGCTCAGGAGCTGATGCTGGCAGTGAGAATAGCCTCCTTTTCCAGGACTTTGCTAGGTGCCAGAAATTGAAGATTTCTGGCTCCTGGTATCAGCATTCTGACCTGTTGGACTTGGTACAGTGATACATGTAATGTGGCCAAGGAGATCAACCACATCCTCATTAGCACTCGCTGGAGGATCCTCCAGAACTGCACGGTCTATCAGAGCACCATGTTCTGTGGAACTGATCATAGCTTAGTTGTGGCTACTCTGCAGGTCCACTACAGTATCCCCCATCGCTTCACTCCCACAGGATAATCCTGCCCACCAGTTTGTCTCTGTTCGAGACAACCCTAGGTGGAGGAGGCTTGTGAGACCACCTAGGAAGTCGTAGCTTGGGCAGATCGATCAAACCTGTTGTGGAGAGTTAGAGATGGGCCGGGCCCCTGCCTGGCGGATCGCCATGATGGACCCTCGTAGGTGGAAACGAAGGGTAGATGCAGCTATGTGCCCCCGCCGGCGTTAGCTCTCCAATGATAATGATGATGATGATATTTTACAATAGAACCCCTCTACTCCCTGTCTTTGAATAGCTTCCAGTACTGCTGGTATTTGTACAGAGTCAAATGCCTTTTCGTAATTGATGAATACCATATACAGGGGTTTCCTGTATTCGTATATTTTTACTCTTGTTTGGGTGAGCATGTTACAGTTTGTAAGTAACTAAAAGCAGGCTTATAGGTCTGTAGTTTTTCTTAGATCCTTTCTTTCCCCCTTTTTATGCATCAAAATAATTGTTGCATTTTTCCAGGCT
>NC_061827.1:26767807-26772807 GCF_019202785.1 Penaeus chinensis | reverse complement strand
TCCTCAACCCTTCACCCCCTTCCTCGCTCTCCTCAACCCTTCACCCCCTTCCTCGCTCTCATCAACCCTTCACCCCCTTCCTCGCTCTCCTCAACCCTTCACCCCCTTCCTCGCTCTCCTCAACCCTTCACCCCCTTCCTCGCCCTCCTCAACCCTTCACCCCCTTCCTCGCTCTCCTCAACCCTTTACCCCCTTCCTCGCTCTCCTCAACCCTTCACCCCCTTCCTCGCTCTCCTCAACCCTTCACCCCCTTCCTCGCTCTACTTCTCGTGGCGGTGTAACTTGGGTGTTTTGTCGGAGGATTCCGGCCCAGGTGGGCATATGTTCCGCTGTCCCTTGTTTACCCGTGTTCGGTCGAAATTGTATGTATGTATATTATTCTTAATGTCACTCTATTCATTGCCATCATAATCATTATCCTTATCTTTATTATGATTAACATTATTATCATTTACATGATATAATGATATAATGGTAATAGTAATAAGTAAGACTGTAAGATTAATAAAATCCGTAATAATGAAGCCAATGATTATAACAACGATACTACTAAAGCTTTCGAATAAGGAACTTTGTGCTTTCCAGGTAATTTCCTTCTTCGCCGTTCAGAATGCCGCAAGTGCGCACTGCGACTCTCCTCCTCGTGTTCGCCGGGACGTCTATTCTCATCTCGGTGATGATAATAACAGGATCCATTCAGAAACTTCTTCTGCATACTTCCCGCGCAGTCAAGGTGTTTATGAATCTTTTGCTACTAAGCGACAGTGAACACACGATCCCGTTGAACTAAAGAGTAAATAGCGACTGTTTATTACAGTGCAATACTAAACTATAGTCTGTAAAAGTCATATAATGCATTTCATACGAATTTCAGGACGGAAGCAGGGAGGAAGCGCTTGAAAACATAGACTTCTGGAAGACCGTCGAACTGGAGGAAAGCGATCTACCTTCCAGTATCAACGAAACGGCTGTTCAGGCGCGGGTCGAATCCAGAACAGTCAGTGTCATGGTAAGTTATACATTCCATTATATTTATATGAAGATATTTCTAATCTGTACATAGTATCCAGGGGTCAGTAAGGTCAACTGATACCCATTGGTCCATGTACAACTTTGGCCTTTACAATGGAAGGCGTGTCTCAGATGTCAGATAGCGTCGTAGAGCAGGCACATAGAGCCCTGAACTGGTTTATCTGACGTTATAACAAAACCAAAAAACATAAAACTGAGACTCATTTCAGTTGAATGGTTACAGCTGTAGTACCCTTGGAATCCCAAGCCCGACCTTTAATTGTTAATCAAGGGCTAACTGTATTTGACGGTCTTCTCGTAACACTGAGCCACTCTTACATATTGACCTCATCAGGAGACAGACATCTTTTATCGAGAAGCACAGCCGCCGGAAGGAGTGAGAAGCAGCGGGGAAGCGGTAGTTCTTCTCCACGGTGCCGAGTTTTCGTCGGAAAAATGGGAAGAACTAAACACTATCGGCATCCTCGCCGCCATGGGCCATCGGGTGCTGGCGGTGGATCTTCCAGGTTCGTGAGAGTGACTCCAAAGCCGTGCTGTTTCTGCGTTAAAAATAATTTCATCAGACACTAATAATGCTGTTATTGTCTTCTGTGACAATTACTGTTGTTGCTTATAAGAATGATAATGAAGATGATTATGACGATGGCAGTGATGGTAATCATAACAATGACAATAACAAAAATAATAATACTATTGATAATGATAAAGATGAGGATGTTGAGGAAGATGATAATGAAGATGAAGATGATAATGATAATGGTAATGATAGTGATGATGAGGATAATATTGGCTGGAGCCAATCAGTTATTATCATTATTATTATTAGCATTATTATTATCATTACCATTATCATTAGTAGTAGTAGTCATATCATCATTATTGTAATAATAATAATTACACTAAAATTAAAATAATAATAATAATAATGATAATAATAATAATAATAATAATAATAATAATAATAATAATAATAATAATAATGATAATAATAATAATATACATACATACATACATACATACATACATACATACATACATACATACATACATACATACATACATACATACATACATGCATACATGCATACATACATGTATACATATATGTATGTATGTACGTATGTATGTATGTATGTACGTAGATACATACTTACATACATGTATACATGTATGTATGTATGTATGTATGTATGTATGTATGTATGTATGTATGTATGTATGTATGTATGTATGTATGTGTGTTATACACACACACACACACACACAGACACACACACACACACACACACACACACACACACACACACACACACACATATATATAGATATATATATATATATATATATATATATAGAGAGAGAGAGAGAGAGAGAGAGAGAGAGAGAGAGAGAGAGAGAGAGAGAGAGAGAGAGAGAGAGAGAGAGAGAGAGAGAGAGAGAGAGAGAGAGAGAGAGAGAGAGAGAGAGAGAGAGAGGGATGTGTATGTATGTATGTATGTATATCATTACCCTGAATCAATCCACTGCAGGACGTAGGCCTCTCCCAATATTTTCCAACTTTGTCTGTCTTGTGTTTTTGCTTCCAGTCTTGGACCCCAAAATTCGTTATTTCGTCTTGGCATTTTTTTCTTTATGATGCTCGAAAGTATCTGTTCTACTTTTGTCTGTTCCATGATCCACGTCGCCCTCATCCAATCTCATCCAGCATCAACCTGGGCACTTATTAGTTTCCTTTCCAGTAATTTGGTTGTAGTCCATGTTTCTGATCCATAGGTCATAACTGGGAGGACGTATTGGTTAAAGACCTTTCTATTTAGACATAATGGCAAGGAGCCTCTTAGTATACTACTGTGTCTACCTATGGCGCTCCATCCTAGACTGATGCGTCGCTTAATTCCTCTTCGCTAGATGTATTTGTCTGTAAGAGTTGCCCTAGGTGTATATATACTTGTCGACCTACCTCTAGCGCTTCGCCTTGTACATGTATCTGTTCGAATTGAACTCTACTGTTGAACATGATCCTAGTCTTTCTTGTTCACCCTAAGTCCGACTTTCAGACTTTCTCTTTTCAGATCGTTTGTAGTTGCTGCATTTCGTTTGCAGATTCACTGAAGAGAACAATATCATCGCTAAATTTCCTATGTTGATATATTTTGTGTTCCATCCCAGTTTCTTGAATGTGTATATATATGCATGTATATATATGTATGCACACACACATACACACACACACACACACACACACACACACACACACACACACACACACACACACACACTCACACACTCACACACACACACATATATATACACATATATTTGTATGTATTTATATAAGTATACATATATGTGTGTATATGTGTATATATATATATATATATATATATATATATATATATATATACATGAGTGTGTGTGTGCCTAATCATATTTCATGTCGCCGATGCAATTGACTGGAATAGTGAGGCAGTGTTTCACATTATTAATTTTCCTTTGAAATAATTTGAAAACGGGTCTATAGCATTCGGACTTAAGCTAAACTCCCAAATGTCTCAAGATAAAAAATGTCTCTGTTCCTAATGATAATGATAATTATGAGGGTATAGAAATTAAAATTAAAGCATCACAAGCCAAATAATGTAATAGTGACAAGAAATAGTAGTAGCCCTTCCTGGCTTGGCATGTACTCAAGGGACGTACAGGTCTTCCAGGTGCTTTTTGTATCAAGTGGTGGATGTTGAGCAGCAGTGGAAGCAAGGCCTACGCTTCCAAATATAAAGTGTAGGCATGTACTGAGACAGACTCAAGGAAAAGAAATCTTGCCAGGGCAGTATGGTCAGAACATACTAGTTGTACCCTCTAAACATACTAGGGAAGGAGGAACCCTTGTTGCTCATTTCATGTTAGCAGACACAGTTTAACATTATTATTCATATTTCTGTCACACCTACTGTTCTTTTATTTACTTCCCTTCCTAACCTTACTTATCAATTCCTATATCTGCTGTGTTCTTTTCATAGTTCGATGCTAAATATCAAGTATTTGCGCAATACCCATATCTTAGAGTAGATATGGTTATATAATTGCACGTACTTATACACGTACAAACTATATCACATTCTATAAATATCTTTATTGCCACATAACAGGTTATGGAAAATCAAGCAAAGGCGAGCCAGGTGATAAGGCTGACTTTTTGCAAGAGTTGTTCATGAAGTTGGAAGTTACAAAACCAATCTTGATTTCCCCCTCCATGAGCGGCAGCTACTCCATCCCGTTCGTCATCAAATACCCGCAGGCTCTTGGTGGATTCGTGCCCGTCGCTCCTGTGGGCACTGAGAAACTCAAAGCAAATGCGCCGGAACTGATGGTATGTTCAATTGCCTAAATATAATTGCCGATACTAATACTAAAACGATGATACTGCTTTATCACAAAGATGGTAACTATATCTGATTCCACGTTGTTATTTCCTGTAGATTCCGACGCTCATAACGTACGGCGAGCTGGACCTAGAGCTCGGCCACAAGTCGCGCGAGGTCTTGTTCGCCCGCATCCCGACGTCGCAGATAGTGCCGCTGCCCGACGCCAACCACCCGGCCTACCTGGACCAGCCGGTCTTGTTCCATACATTACTCTATAATTTCATTCAAAACATCCACGCTCGGAAAGCCTAATGCCATGTTTTTGTTTTGTGTTGATACGATTCCGGAGAACCATGAGAAAGTTGTTTTCAGTTGCTTTATTTGATGTTCTTGTGTTCGGAGGTTTAATCGTTTTCCCCTGCGGTCTCTTCCCGTGATCGCTCTTGTGCGTGTATCTTGATATCCTCAATGCAATCATCAATTTCTTCTTCCTTTTCCTCCTATCATCTGCATTTCCTCTTTCACGCATCTTCCGTTAACCACTTCTCTACTTTGAAGGATGAAAATAAGCACAAAGGCTGCCATACACATACACACACATAT
>NC_061827.1:26747807-26765307 GCF_019202785.1 Penaeus chinensis | reverse complement strand
TCTAGAGGAAGCAGAGTCCCTGGTGGTTCTCCACGTAGCATATGTTGTGCAAGGCATCTGACATGAGCATTTAATTGACAAGAGGTAGATAAACATCTGTGGAAAAAGGCTTCAATAATATTGTTGTTGTTTTTTTTTTGTTTTCACTATCATTGCTAACACAAATTTACATTATTCAATTACTTAATATTTTCCATTCTACACTTGTGCACTTTAAACCTCTTATATCATATAACACAATTTGAAAAATACCTCATCCTTTCTGTTTGTGTCACTGCATCATCACACAGCAAGCATGTCACCTCCAAAACTTCAATTTCTTGTTCCTCTTCATTCTTTCTAACCTTTGCAGGTTTTACTGGACCATAAGCAATTGGCATGTGATTGGGGGCCTCCATCCCTGCCTAGAAAAAACAAATATTAATCAAAATAAATGAAATTATAACAAGCAATATTAATAATAAGTATTGCCTATTTTCCTATAGATCTAAATATGAATCCCTTCTCTACTGAAATATACTCCTAAGTTACTAATTGGTACCCCCATATACCAAGTTATAAACTATTGATAAAGATTTTCCTGGGGGTTCAATTTAAGAAGGGTCTGTCATTAGAACAAGGGGGTCACATCCTTATGAATCATTTGCAGGTAAGAGAAAATGGTAAAATTACTATTAAAGCTGGGAGAGTTAGTAATGAGGCTTTAAACTGGATGTGTACTCACAGGAAATTCTTTGAAGTACTGTTGTTTGAGCCACCTAAGTGTAAGAGGCAGGCGAGACCAAGGTTTAGTTTGTAACATAGTTGCCAG
This sequence comes from Penaeus chinensis, assembly GCF_019202785.1. NCBI lineage: Eukaryota > Metazoa > Arthropoda > Malacostraca > Decapoda > Penaeidae > Penaeus > Penaeus chinensis. The sequence continues at coordinate 26,764,496 of NC_061827.1, read as the reverse complement.
AATCCGTAGACAATATTCATATTTTGTTTCTTTTGCTTTTTTACGGCCCATACCTCTCAACCGACGACTTCTTTCTGGATGCTGCCAGGCCCATTCAAACTGGAATAATTAAAAATAGACTATCTAAGTAACATACTACTGCTGATAAAAGCAAGTTATGAATATTATGAGTTCTTTAATCATACACTTTTATATCAACATTCATCAGTGTAAAGTATTCTAAAGTCATTAGTCCATAACAAATAATTACTATCTTCCTTGTGTTTTTCCTGTTTTAACTAAAACATCAAATGAGCAATGCAAAAATGAATCAGAATTATGCTAAAAAACAAAAACATTTCACTTACCACAGAAATGCTCAATTCATAGAGAATATTCTACATAAAATTCCCATGTGATGGCAAAAATTTACTTACTCTGAGCGCAGATATGTCATTTGGAAATCCATGGACAATAAGAACCATTTCCCTGAGAAAACAAAAAAAATAAGTAACATATATATATAGAAAACAATTTTTTTTTCCTAATGAACTGACTAAGTAACAAATGTAGATTTGATTTTGAAACTCAAAATATAAAAAAAGTGAAGAAAAAGAATTTCCTGATGAACTCACCATGGCCCCCTGTTACTGGTTTTATATGCACCTCCTGCCCTAACACCTTTGTTGTGCTGCTTGATACGGCGATTGGGGTCAACAGTAAAGCCAATATATGTACGTCCTTTGTACTGTGGATTTATGCAGTACAACAAGTAAACTCCATAAAAATCTTCAACAACTTCACCATCAGCCATCCTGAAACAATGTTCTAGGTTATAAAAGACTACTATTTCAAAGTGTGCACGATTGTTTCATTTGCTAAGCTGGCTAGTTGTAAGTTGCTGTATATGCCATAAGTGTACTGCAGCGTGGGCAAGAAAGCTGTCTTCTTATCTTTCCTTGCCTCATTTCTGATAGAAGTTAGAAATAAAATGTCATTGTAATGAATGCCAATTTCGCCTTCAATGTCACAGCAGCCACTGGCTTTTATAAGTCTTTAATACAACCCCTAGAAATATAGGATTATATGGAGTGGGGACCCTTCACAGAAATCACACATGAGACTATACTTTAATCTCTCCTCCTCACAATCTATAACAAATAACTGTTATTTTCCATTAGTGACAGACGTGACATGGAAGAAATGCATTTTAGATTTCCTTACTTTACCCTTTCCATGTATTGCTCGCCTTGTAAATGACCGCTAGATGAAATTGGACCTGTGCCAAGTTGGTTTAATTTGTCGTAATTGTGTTCATATTATTTACCTGCAATAAACTTTGCCCATCTCATGCACTCACCAACTCCCATGGACTGAAATCATTATATATGAACAGCTTGTATTTACCATAACAAGATGCCATAACTGACACTACCGATATAATTTCCCCGTCTGTGCCGAAAATACCCTCACTATTACCTTGTTATGAATCAGGTTTGAACAGAAGGGAAAATTGCAGCACCAGTTTTCTTCCTCAAGCTCTTTTTCTTCTTCTTTTTCTTTCTTGTTACAGGTTTTTAGACCAATTCCACAAGCTCTGAAAAGTTCTCCTGCTTCGTCTTACTTCATTATAGGGTTTTAGACTTTTTATGTCAATATGCCCTGGCCCCGGGCGCAAGCAACGGTTCCGAACGGTTTGTTGTTGTTGCCGTTCGTGTAACAGCGTTCGGGAATCCAGGAATCCTCCTCACTTCCCTTTGCCTTACCCCTTTTGTTTCAGGGATCAGGTCGTAAAATTGTGTAAAAAAATGGTAAATTCTAAAAAAAAAAAAAAAAATACTTGTGAAGTATGATAAGCTAATGTAGGCATTCTTGAAAAATTCTAGGAGAAGGAGCAGTAGGGAAAGTATCATTTAAAAGAATTGGACTTAAACTTCTTTCTGAAATGCAGTCTGCCATGCAACATAAAACCAAATTGATAAATCTACAGGATCACTTTGATGTGTCACCCTAGAACACATTTGACAAAACTATATAGATTTAGCAGTAGGTCAGAATTAAGCCGAAAAAAAACCATCATAAATCCCACAGCGATTGCAGTCATACCACAACACTTTTACCAAATCAAAAAATAAATATTTCTATAATCACAAACACAGCGGTTTATTACAGTCACAGATCTCCATATTTAAATCACACACAGACTTCTTTTAGGACCGGTAAGTCGTACTTCCCTCCATTTCCAGCTCACTAAACAGTTGATAAGTTGCAGTATTCCAAAACTCTCTCTCTCTTTCTCTCTCTCTCTCTCTCTCTCTCTCTCTCTCTCTCTCTCTCTCTCTCTCTCTCTCTCTCTCTCTCTCCCTCCCTCCCTCCCTCTCCCTCTCTCTCTCTCTCTCTCTCTCTCTCTCTCTCTATATATATATATATATATATATATATATATATATATATATATATATGTGTGTGTGTGTGTGTGTGTGTGTGTGTGTGTGTGTGTGTGTGTGTGTGTGTGTGTGTGTGTGTGTATATATATATATATATATATATATATATATATATATCTTGAGGAATATGCTAATTTCCAAAATAAGACAAGGTACTGTACTGACACTAGAGCAGCAGCTGTAGAACTCTCAGCCAGCAATATGCCTTCTGTTTCTGGAGGAAGGAGGGGGAGCATCTCTGGTACCCGAGATAACAATGATTAATGGTTAGAAGAAATACATGTGCTAAACATCAAATGTCATATAGCACTATGGTAAAAGGGTAGAAATGAGTTAACCCTTAGGATAAAATATGTTAGGTGTCAAAGGTTGCAGAGCGCAGTAGGAGAGAATAGTGAAAAAGCTATAGAGGGGGGAGCAAATGGAGTACGGCGGGGATTTGTAAAAGGAGAAGGGGTTAAGTGTTTAGGGCGATTAGATCAAATGGAGAGTATGTGTCTGAAGAAGGAAGAGTATCGCTGTATGAGGAAAACTGCAAAAGATCCATTATAAAACAATTAACGGGCAATGCGGGTAGAACTTGGTGTTGAATTAGGGGAATAATCTAGAGAATGAAATAAGGGAACAGGGGAAGGAGGCGAAGTATCAGGAAGAATGTCAGGAGGGGAGGGGTCTAGAGAAGGATTTTGTTGTGACATAAAGGAGGCGCTTGAGCATCCAGGTTGGAGTGCTAAGGATAATGGGGAAGGGAGAGGGAATAGTGATACAATTGGAGGAGAGGATGGGGTGTTTTTCGAGAGAATGGGAGGAAGAGGGGTAGATGGAACTTAAGGAGGAGGAGGAGGAGGCATATCAGCAATGTAGAACGAATAGGAATAGAGGAATTGGAGGGTGGATAAGAGAACGGAACATTCTCATGGGTTTTGTTTAGGAATTTTTGGATGTCCTCAAGAGTTTCTGGAGGGGAGTTGGGTGGGGAGGTCTGAGAAACAATGGTTCGTTATGAGGAGGAGAAGAGGGAATAGATGTCCGAGTAGCAGAGGCAGGAGTGGGTGTAGGAGAGGATGTGGTAGGAGAAGATTGCCTGGTGCGACAAGTAGAGTGAGAAGGAGGAGGGGTAGGCATCGGGTAAATGGTAGATTTGGGTAACTGAATTTACACTGAAAAAGGAATTTGCCTGGGGAAGAGAGGGAGCAAAGAAAGGATGGTACGGGGTAGAGATAAACAGATATTGGGGGAGAAGGTAAGACATCCTGAGAAAGTGGGAGGGGAGTGGAGCGAAGTACGGTTTTGGAATAGGTAGAAAGAGAAAAACCTTATCGGCGTGCTTCTTGTCTGACCTCATGTAGAGTGAGGAACTTGTAATGTCTACAACTAATGATAAAAAATAACGTGGTTAACTTGAATCAGATTTACACCGCCATAAAAAGTTCCTTCATAAAATTTGCTTTAGAGTAGTATTGCAAGCATGTTTTGGTTTATTTGGTATGTATAGTGTTGTCAGCATAACATACTGAAAGAAGCATCCATCATACTATTTGTTAAATATGCAACTTACCCCTTTGATGCTCAGAACACTCCGTTTTCAGTGTTTACCCTCAATTCTTTTGTTATTATTATTTTTTTGGTATCCATGTTTTGTTAACAAAGACCACTACGTGGCACTGCCAGGTACCCCTAACCCTCGCTCCTGCTTCTTTATGCCTTATTGACAAACGTGGGTCTTGTGAGACCTTACATTTTTGGTGCCCGGACCTGGAAAAGGTTTCTAAATTGAGAGAATTAAGAGAGCAGAAACCTTCGAGGATGTCGTGATAAAGGAAGACAGAAGGATATTTTGTGGACTCAGAGAAAAGAAGAGTGCTGTAGGAAAAATCAAAGCTGCCCGTTTATGTCTTAGGTGTCTAAGTAGGGGGCATCTTGCTAGTGGTTGTCGAATCAAGTGCTCCAAGTGCAATGAAAATTCTCTTCTGTGTAGCTCAGTGGGTGAAATAAGCACTGATAAAGCTATGGAAAAGGACATGAGTGATCAGAAGGTTAGTGGCACTTCTTCAGAAGACTGCAGTCCTCAAGCGAATCATGTTGGAGTCATTCTTAGCAAGTGTAACGTGTCAACACAAACAAGAAGCGTGTTGCAAACAGCTGGAGTTAGAGTGTATAATGATTCAGGTGTCTGTGGTGAAGCCACCTTATTTGATACTGGCTCTGATAGATCTTATGTGTCCAGTAATTTTGTGAAGAAAATTAAGCCTAAATGGGTGAGTTTGGAACCTGTACCATACGCTGCTTTTGGAGGTAGTAAGTCTCCTCCAGGTAGAGTAATATCTTTGACTTGAAATTAGTAAGTTTACGAGGCGTAAAACATTTAATTGCATTAGAGATTCCAAAGGTGTGTGCACAGTTAACCTGACCCTGTATTCCCAGTCTTTCAACTTGCTGATGATTGCAAGAATAATAGCCACATGAGCATAAATATACTTTAGGGATTTGATGCTTACTGGGGATTTATGGATCTTGAAATAAAGTCATATCAGAGTAATGGATTAGTAGCCCAAATGTCTATATTTGGTTGGGTTTTGTCTGGCTCATGGATGGCTTCTTCTAACAAGTAATATGAATCTAGCTAAATGTTGTGCATAGGAAATGTAACAGATTCTGAGTTTAGAATCTGTTGGAATAACTCAAAATGAAACTGTTTCTGGCCTATTTACTTCAAACCTTGTTCTACAGCAATTATGTGGAGAGTTTGATGGGGGGAGGGGGAGGGGCGTTATAAAGTAGGCTTACCCTGGAAGTCAGATGACTGTATGAAGAATCTTAGAAATAATGAGGGACTTGTAAGGAGAAGGCTAGAAGGATTAGAGAGTAAGTTAGATACGGACCCACACCTTAAGAAACAATATTCTGATGTGTTTACTGGTTATGAAGAAGAAGGAATAATAGAGGAAGTCCCTTCAAATGAGGTTTTAAGTTCTCAGCCTACTTATTGCATGCTTCATCGTCCAGTTGTCATAGAAAGCAGTTCTTCAACTAGGATTAGACAAGTTTTTGATGCTTCTGCAGCTAGTTGCAATGACATTTCTTTAAATGATTGTCTTGAGTCTGGTCCCTCACTTAATCCTGATCTTGTGAAAGTTTTGATTCGTTTCAGAAAGTGGAAGGTTGCACTGACTGCTGATATTACAAAGGCATTCTTACAGATATGTGTTCGGCAAGAAGACCGAGACTCCATTAGAATTATGAAGTTTGTTCGTGTTCCCTTTGGTAATACAAGTAGCACTTTTTTGCTATATGCAACTATTAAATATCACTTACAGTCTTTTCGTAATATTGAAGTCAGATAAGAATTAAAGGAAAACCTGTATGTGGATGATTAGCTGTCAGTGCTGAAGAATATTCAAAGAAGCTCATAGTGATTTTGCATTAGCTGGGTTTCCCTTTTCTAAATGGCATTCAAATTGCAATTTATTGACCACACAGTTTAATGACAAGTTTTAGGTATGAAGTGGTTATCGTTAACAGACCAGTTGGTCTTTAAATGTTTTGATTTAGACTTGGAGGTGCAGTTGGTGTTGACAAAAAGAGTTCTTAATCTCATAGCCAAGCCTTTTGATCCACCTGGTTTGATTAGTCCTTTTCTCATATATGATAAAATCCTCTTTCAAGACATATGGAGACTTGGGCTTGATTGGGATGAAGTATTACCTAAAGAGTTGCAAAATAAGTTCCAGAATTGGGTTAAGAGTATTGCAGCTCTGAAATACTGGAAGAATAATAATTGCTATTTTCCAGAAATTGTTGTCTGGTTTAGAACTGCATGCCTTTGGTGATGCTTCAGAGAAAGGGTATGGAGCTTGTGTGTATTTGAGAGTTCCCCTTGTGGATGGGACATTCCAGGTGTCATTTGTAGTAGCCAGGTCAAGGGTAGCTCCCATAAAAAGGGTTACTTTACCCCGACTAGAGTTGCTTGGTGCATCACTTTGTGCTTGGCTCTTAGATTTTGTGAAGCCTGCCCTCTATCCTGATAAGACTGAAACTTATTGTTGTTGGACTGACTCAAAGGTTGCACTTGCATGGATAAAGGGTAATCCTTGTTGATGGAAGGTGTTTGTGTCATAGAGTTATTTGAAATTCAGTCTCACCTCCCCATGCCACTGGTACCATTGTCCAGGGAAGGAAAATTCTGATCTTGTTTCTAGAGGGGAGTTAGCCGAGCCACTTGTAAATTCCACTTTATGGATAAATGGCCCTTCTTGGTTGTCTGAACCTTTAACTCTAAGTGATGAAAAAGAAATTGTAGAGTTACCTGTAGAAGAAAGTTACAGTGAAAAAAACATTTCTTGTGTATCTGTGACCACTCCTAAAATATTTGAGTTTGAAAAATGGAGTCAGTTCAAAAAAGGATAAGGATAAGTCCGATATACGAAGCTGAGCCTCGACCGGGCTATACCCATGAGGAGAGCCCGGCCTGTGTCGATTAATGTCGACTCGCTAACGTGTGTCAGCAGCTAGTGGCGACTAGGGTGAGCTTAGCCCTTACCCGCCGTGGTGCCCAGCCACAGCAGTAACCTCCAGGCGACAATTGCAACTTCTGGCCGGGGCGCGAACCGCCGACCCCTCAGATGAGAGGCCGACACGTTACCACTGTACTAGCCCGGAGGCTAATTCAATAAAGCTCATCATATAGTTGCTTGGGTTATGAGATTTATAAATAATGCCCGACCTCATTCTGTGAAAATGTCAGGTCTATTGTCTTCTGGTGAGTTGGTTAAAGCCAAGACCAAATTGTTTTACTGTGTACATAGAGATTTTTCTTCTTTGTGTAGACTAGATCTCTTTGTAGATGACGAAGGCCCGTTGTTAAAGGACGTTTGTAAAATGTAGTCTTAAGTTTTGAAAGCAAACATCCTGTTATAGTTCCTTCAGGTAATGTTGCTAAGCTCTTGGTTCAATTTTCTCATATTTTCCTGAAGCATGCTGGAGTGTCCACCATTATATCTACATTAAGAGGCAGCTATTGGATAGTGGGAATCAGACAAATTACTAGAACTGTTTGTAGAGTTTGTGCTAGGTGTAAGAGGTATGATTCCAGAGCTTGTAATCAGCTTGCTGCTCCTTTACCAGGATTAAGAGTTAAGATTGCTCCTCCCTTTACTGTGACATGTCTTGATTATGCTGGTCCTGTCATTTGTATTGATTTGCATTCCAAGAAATTGCATATTTTGTTGTTTACGTGTGCTGTAATAAGAGCAGTGCACTTAGAACTTACTGATTCATTATCTCTCTCTGACTGCATGCTTACTGTACGTAGCGCGAAGTGGGATTCCTTCTGTGTTTTACTCAGATAATGCTAAAACATTTTTGGGTGCGGCTCGTCAACTTCAGAAAGAATATGGTCCACTATCTCCTCAGTGGAAATTCATTGTTTCCCGTTCTCCATGATGGGGAGGTTGGTGGGAGCGTTTGATTAGGTCTGTTTAATCTGCTTTGAGGAAAACAATAGGTGTTAAATGTTGACAGTAAGTCCACTCTTCGAGAAGTTGAGGTTTGTGTAAATTCTAGACCTTTAACCTTTGTTGTAGATGAACCCGATTTTTAAAATCCCCTGACTCCTTCACACTTTCTCATTGGGCATAATGCTGGACTCCAACTTGAGATTAGCGACCAACCTTCATATTATAAAGAAAATATGAGAGGCTACTTCAAAAGAAAATATTAGACCCGCAGTTTTTGGAAACGATGAAAATAGTACCTCTGAGCCTTATGAAGAGAACATTTGAAACCTTACTTCCTATAGTCGACGGGGTCGTGAGGTAAGAGCCCCAGTGAAACTTGACTTGTAATACTTTGTAGTGTATAGAAGTGTAGTTTTTTTCTTGCTTCTTAAGGTTAAGATTAAGATAAGTTAATGAGTTCAATATTATGTGAGTTTATAAATGCAATCTGAAGAGAAAATTGTTATATTGTTTAACGGGATTTTATTACCTCATTTAAGTATACTTATTCTATGATAGGCGTAAGTCCTCCTATGGTGCGGTGTATGTTAAATATATGTTAGTTATCCCTTTGATGCTCAGAACACTATGTTTTCAGTGTTTACCCTCAGTTCACCATGAAAGGTGCCCCAACCACTACCCTTGATCTGGGTAACTGGGGCACCTACAACCTTCGAACGTATGTGCCAGAACCACTTCGGTGTTTCAAGTGCCAGAAATACGGTCACCACAAGGCTAACTGTACAGCCAAGCCTAAATGTGGTGTCTGTAGCAAGGCACACAACACAGAGGTATGCCTCAAGGCATACAAAGAGGAAAAGAGGGACACAACAGCCAAATGTCCCAACTGTGCCAAGAAGCATCATGCCTGGAGCCTGACTTTCTCTGTCAGGAAAAAGGCGGCCCTCAGGCGACAAGAGGTTGCTCAAAACCGATCAGACTTTGTTCCTGCCACACCGGGCACCCATGTCTGGGGAAGGAACAAAAGCGAAAAGGCCCCTCGACCTCCTAAGAGGAAGGAAGCCGCCCCCCAGCCGACACCGGATGTCTCCAACAAAAAGGAGTTTCCGACAATGCCAAAGGTGCAGAAAAAGAAACTAAAGAAAAAAGTTTCTAAGAGCACCACAAAAACCTCCCCAACAGATGATCATCTCCTCTTTGACGAGGACGATATGACTCTCCTGTTAACTGCTGTTGTCACAGCAGTAGCAACAGCCCTGGGGAGGTCGAGTGAGGAGGCCGAGAAGGCAGTTTCGGTCGCCATGACGGCAATGACCCAGACTGTCGCAGCCCTGAAGGGAAGAAAGCTGGCCAGAGAAATACAGCCTCACCCTCACCCCAGGACGAGACTCCCCTCCCCACTCCAAACCAGGCCATGCCTTCACAGGCAGAGCCAAAACAGGCTGAATCTGTGCAGCCAGAGCCAGATCACGCTGACCTTGCCCAGGCAAGGCCAGCAAGGCCAGCCAAGAAAAAGCCTGAGAGAAAAGCCGAACCAACCAAAGTCAGAGCTACCAAAGGCTCTCCACCCCCCAGTGGACCCAAGGATAGCCTGACAACAGACGAGGAGCCCTCAACCAGCGAGGACCTCGCAATGGAGTTGTCAGACTCCGACGATGTCTCTGATGTAACTATCACTGAGTAACATCATGACACACCATCTAAGCATCCTACAGTGGAACATCAATAGCTTCTCTGCAAAGAACGCTTTTCTCCAAGCAGTAGTGCGATCAAGGAACATTGACATTGTCATGCTCCAGGAGACATTAACAGTGGACACTGTTCGCTTCTCAGGGTACCATGCCTTCACACTGCCACGAACACCTGGCAAGAGAGGCTTGATCACCCTTGTCAGAGCAACAATCCCCTGCTCCGCAATAGCCGATGCATCGCACTGTGGAGACGATGTTGAATCCCTTGCCGTCGAGGTTCACCTGGCCGGGGGGCCCCTCAAACTGTACAATGTGTACAGCCGGCCACGCTGTAGAAGCTTAGACATCAGCCAGGTCTGTGCTTCTGCTGCACACGACCGAGTGATCATAGGGGGAGACTTCAATGCACACCACCCCATCCTGGCTCCCTGCCGGGCACCGGATGCGGCCGGCTATCACATAGCCGACGTGCTAGAGACATTCCCTGAGATCGCTCTCCTCAACACCCAAGAGCCAACGCATGTCAGAGGAGGGGTCCTAGACCTCACCCTGGCCACTGCGACTCTGGTGGGGAGGATTGGCTGGTGTGTCGATGAGACCGTCACAAGTGACCATTACGGCACTATAACTACCCTCATGGATGCTGGCCCAGCCGAAATCCTAAGACCAAATCCAAGATGGAAAACAGACAAGGCCAACTGGCAGGCGTTTCAAAACGCCTTGGCCCTCTGTCTGAGATGCAACAATCCCCCACAAAGCGAAAATGTGGAAGTGCTCGAAGCCAGCCTGCTAAACGCCATTAATGAAGCAGCCTCACAGACCATACCCAAAACTCGGCCTGGGTCCAGAAGTCACAAAGACGCCTGGTACTTCAATGACGAGATCAGGGAGGTCAACCACAGGGTGAACATGTGCCGAAAACTATTCCGAAGGCAAAGAACCCCTGACAACCTATCCCTCCTAAGGGAAGCTGTCACGGATGCCAAGGAAACTGCCAACAGAGTCAGGCAGGAAAAGTGGCTGGAATGGTGTGAGTCCTTCGACCACCAAACCACCCTTTCAGAGCTGTGGCAACGGGTCAAGCGAGCTACCAGCCGCTCAGCCCCGAGGTGCACCCATCACGACCCCCAAGCAGAGGCTAACAGACTGGCGCACGAGTTCTCTGCGAGAACGAGCAGCAACAGTCTGCCAGCCGAGCTGAGGGCAAGACAAGAGCGTCTACAGCCAGACAGACACGCTCAGATCAGAGAAAGGGCAGCCGAACCCGATAACTCAGACGTTATCTTTTCTCTGAGGGAACTAAGGAAAGCCTATAAAACCAGTTCCAACACAGCCCCGGGCTCTGATGGGATCTCGTACCCCATTATCTCCCACCTAGGACTAGCAGGTGAGCGTGCACTCTTGCAACTCATCAACAAGTCCTGGGAAACTTCCACTCTACCCCAGAGTTGGAAGAGGGCTACCATAGTTCCCGTCCCAAAACCAAAGGAGCCGGGGAAGTACCGCCCCATCTCTCTGCTCAGCTGCCTGGCCAAGACGGCTGAGAGGATGGTACTAAACCGGCTTCAATGGAAAACGGGACCCCCGCACGAACACCTTCACGGGTTCACAAGGGGCATGGGCACAGCACACAGCTTAGCCACGCTCTTAAGCACAATCAGCAAGGGCCCAGCTGTGGTGGTATTCCTTGACCTGGAGAAGGCTTTTGAACTGGCAAGTCCGCTTGCCATTCAGGAAAGCCTGATCCAGAAGGGAATCAGAGGAAAGCTCTTGGCTTGGATAGGTGACTACTTCAGGAACAGGACTGCCAATGTCAAATTCCAGGGTCACCTATCGCAGCACATGCCGCTCGAAAATGGAACGCCACAGGGTGGGGTTCTCAGTCCAGCCCTATTCAACACTTTAATGTCCTGCATCCTCAACATAAACCTCCCAGTGGGGTGCCAGATCATCTCGTATGCAGACGATCTCGCTATCACCTTCACTGGACCACGCAGCCAGAATAAAGCCCAGCGTTGTCTGGACCTCGTGTCAGAGGAGTTGTAGGACGGGACTAAAGATCTCTGCTGCCAAATCCAAAGCCATGGCTTTGAGACAGAGAGTTCGAGGCACAAGACTGAAAATCCAGGGAGTGGAATTAGAATGGGTCAAGGACTACCTATACCTTGGGGTAAGGATAGACCGGACCCTCTCCTTCCATAAGGAGGTCCAGTACCTGGTTGACCGAACCAAAGCAAGACTGTCTGTCATGAGAGCAATGACTGGGAGACGCATAGGGGCCAGACACAAAGTACTAAGATCATTCTATGTACATGCTGTCCGGCCCATTGTGGACTATGCCTCAGTCGCTCTAATTGCTGCAAAGAAAAAGCACACAGACAAATTAGAAACAGTCCAAAATGAAGCTGCCAGGATCATTCTGGGTGCCCCGAGGTGGACGAAGGTTCTCAACCTCCTGATGGAGGCAAACCTTCTCCCCCTGGACTCACGAATCGATCTAACGGCAACACAAGTTCTGTCAAAGGTCATCCAGGCTCCCAGGAACACAAGCCTAAGACAAAAATTAGTCAGATGCCTCGAACAAGACAACGAGCTCGTTGCAAACAACTCCTGGCTGTCTCATACAGCCAGGGTGTTGATACGCCATCAGCTCAAAGAACAGCTTCTTGCTAAGGGCATGGACTCCCCCCACCCCGACTTTGCCGAAGCCCCGCCGTGGGCACTGAGCCTGATAGAGTTCAACATAATGAACCTGTCAATGAAAAAGAGCCTATACCCCATGCCTAGCCTAAAGGCAGAAGCCCACAGGGTCATTGCAGCCATCACTCCTCCGGGTAGTAGAACATACTACACGGATGGATCGGTCGATCCCTTGAGCCACACTGCAGGCGCCGGCTTTGCAGCTAGGGATGCCACGCGATCCATGAGGGTAACAGACAACGCCTCCTCGCTACAGGCAGAGGCAGTTGCAATCATGGGAGCCCTAGGCCACGCGTCCCTAAGGGAAGGACACGTGGTCATACACACAGACTCCAGGGCAGCCATTGACTGTCTTCAGCACAGCTCACCCACAGACAACATCTACCTACTGACCACGATTCTCACAATGGCACAGAGAATTCTTGCTCAGGGTAGAAGAATTATCATCAATTGGGTCCCAAGCCACATCGGCATCAGAGGGAACGAGCTTGCTGACAGACTAGCCGCCGCTGGCAGGGGTATGCCCCCAAATCCCATGACGATAAAACCGAGCCGAAAATTACTTATGGAGAAGTGTGCCTTGTTCGGTCGTACCTTCCTACGGCAGCTCCACAGAGAGGAAACGAGAACCTCCCCCTCGGCCAGCTGGTACTCAGACGCCACAGGCTCTGAACCACTGGCACTCTCTGAAGTAAGCAACAGAGGTACCGAAGTCATTCTTCACAGAATGCGCCTAGGTTACCACTGTGCATGGCAGATTATCCCAACAATCGAACGTGATGAATGGTGCTGCAAGCACTGCGGCGAGCCGAACGCCACACTAGTCCACTACCTAGAAAATTGTAACCATACACAATTCCTGAGACATGGACCGCCCACAACAGCCGCCGTGCTGGTAAAGAGGCTATGCGAAATGCTTACACCATGGCGGCAGGAGCGCTTGCTGGCAATCCCGCCGCCACGGTAAGCACCGAGTGTCAGACAACTCAATGAGACAGCCGTAAAAAAGCTGACACAGGCCGGGCCATATCTAGAAGGCCCGGGCGAAGCTAGAACTTCGCAAACCAACCCCCCCCCCCCTCAGTTCCTTTTTATCATTTTAGAAATATATATATTTTTGTTAACTAGTGTGTAAGTTTTCTAAATGTGTTCTAGAGGAATATTACATATTTCATATACCTATAAAACTAAAAGAAGAGTACTTATTTTCCATGAAAATATATTTTTGTGTGTGACCATTGAAAATAGAGGTCACTATCCGTTTCGTTCAGCACCTCCAACCCTCGCTTCTTCTTGCCTTGCTTACAAATGTGGGTCTTGTGAGGCCTTATACTGTCCTCTCGTCAGTGGCATACAGGAGTAATGACCCAATTAAGCATAATGCAATAAGATATGAAATTATGTTTATAAACAGAATCAGCTGGAATATTGCTGTGGCTCAACAGATTCATTTCCCTGTCAAGAAAATTCTGCACTGGGTAATGAACACTCAAAGTACGCCATTTTTAAATTTTGTCTCTCTCTTCCGTGTTTCTAGTAAGAAGGAACATAACTGACTTTCTGAAAATAATTCGATTTTGAAAATCTTACTTATGACATTTGTATCCATTATCATAAGCACTAATAGTAGATTCTTAGTGTGTTAATCAGTGTAATTACACGAAAAACTATCGTTAGGAGGGGTGTCGAAACATTCAACAACAGAACACCTTATGTTACGGAAGGGTTGGCATTTTGGGGTTCGAATTGGTCTCGCTCTGGGTTCATAATGTATCGAATAGTTGTTCCGGAATTCCTATGGAGGATTCACTGTGACATCGTTATCTTATTCACGAAAAGAATGGAATATGCCTTGCAATATGCAGAAAAGCCACAGCCCTTCCAGGATACAATAATAACTTTTTTTTTCTGAAGGCACCAACAAGAGATGTATAGCGTCAACAAAACACCAGGTTGGGGAACGACACCGCCCCTCCCCCCCTATTTTCAACATCTCTTCGCTCGATATTTTGAAGAAATGTGTTTAATAGAAATGAACGCTAAAACATTTTCATATATTCCCATTTTTGTATCTAATGCAGTGTTATTATTAAATAGATTTCAACTAGAGAATGTGACCGCGGGCGGTGGCCGAATCACCGCAGGGTTGTTTGGGTGGAGGCACGCGGTGGCAGATGACGGATATCGGCCTTGGCTGATATACTGGCAGCAGATGTAGAAATCCTTAAGGAGGTTTTCCTCCCAACACTTAGTGCTATGGTGTTTTCTGAAACGGATTCCTTGTACTTATTCAGGACAACAGCCCCATCAATACCAACCGTGTTGTCCAAAATTGGTTTCGTGAGCACCAGACATTGCGCTTTGTCACATCCACCCAGATCTCTGGGTCTCAACCCAGTTGAAAGAGTGTAGATAGCCATGTCAAAATACATGCATCAAGACCACACTCGTAATCGTGTCGCAGTCGTGAATAATGCCTTGCAAGCATGGGAACGTCTGTGACGTCTATGTTTCGACGCTTAAACAGGGGATAGGAACACAAAATATTAAACTTGAATACATTACCAGTATCTTATTTTCCTTGTTTTGATCTTTATGAAATATGTCAATAGTCATTAGTTAATATATTAACAATAAAGCGTGTTATTGGCACCTGTCTGGCAATACCTAACACATGTCTTTTCTCGTATTATGACGACTGACCCAAAAAAAATTTTTTTTTTAGATGTATGAGAAAGGTAATTGATTACAGATAAAGTATTATACCATATGAACTACCTGTGAATTTACAGTCTCTCTATTCGTCATTTACCAAAAGTAGTTGGAAAAACGGGTACCAACAGTTTCCTAGTGTTAACAACAATATTTGAAAAAGCTTCTTTGTGTCCGAATGTTTAGCATAATTTTCTAACATAGCTGTACATTTGAACGTTGCCATATTTGATGCGAGCTCCAGTAACTCTTAAACCATAAGAAAATGAGTATTAGTAATATCCCAGCTAGCACTAGCACATACCTTGCTGTAGTGATTGTAAAACTTTGCTGAACATTATAGCCTGTTTCTGTAAAGAAACCTGTGAGAACATGGTTTTCTCAGTTCATTTTAATGAAAGATAGGTGAAAAGTTTATTACCATGGGGCAAGTGTTGCTCTTTCAAAAATATGCTTTACCAGCTTCATATTTCAATCTGAAGAGATCACCAATATTTTTCTTTTTTTCTTATATAAATCACTGGTTAAACAAAAACGGAAACAATTCAGCAAAACAAAGTGCAAGAGAGAAGTGACACAGACTCATTGAAAGCTCCAGAAGCATAACCCACAGTTACATCTCATAATAATTTGTAGATTATGAATGTCACTTAATGCTGAATTCCAGACTTGAGTGCAGGAACAAAATCAGAAAAAAATGAATATGGTTGAAGCAAAGTATGACCATTTGTATTTGAATTTCCTTCCCCTCACAAGTTACTGTCCATCCAATTACTGTTTACACTCAAAATCTATTTCCATCAGGAACAAAATCAACAAACATAATAAATTTCCATTTTATTGGAAATGAAAAGAAACCTTACAATATGTACACTTAATTTTATGATTGAACATGTATATTAGCTTGTAACTTTATTCCAACTTTCTATGCAACAATTCCCCTAGACTTTGGTCTATAAGAAGCAAAGCCATCCTTCTTCACAACTGGCATCTTGGGAGGTTGCAGTGAAGCCTTTGCAGCTACCCTTCGCCCTCCAATATCTATTTCAAACCTGGAATTACCAAGGATGTAATCCGGAGACATCACTCTTCCGTCTGTGTGCTTTACCCAACCCAAACACACCATCTTGTTTAAAGTGAATCCAAATCTGTAAAGACCAAAATAAATCAATTTAATTTTTTCATTTTTTTTATATTTAAGTATGTGGAAGTGAAGGAGAAGGATTGAGAGAGCAAAAGAGACAGTACAGTTTGTAAATAAGGAAAAAAAAAGAAAAAAGAAGCAATGGAATCCAACGCAGTTTTTATCAAGGCCACTTTAATTTATTCATATTTACTCTAACCCATAACAGGTGCTGACTCCCAACAAGATGTACTGACAAAATATAAATAAGCATAAAGAGTGAGGGAGGAAAGAGGAGAGAGGAGAGAGTTGCTATAAACAAGAGACATGGGGATAGGGAGGAAGGAGAGGAGAGAAAGAAAAGCTGGTTTTTAATAATTTAATGTGAAGGTGTCATGTAATGAATCTGAAAAAAGAAAATAGAAAATGAGAATATATCTTAGAATCCATTACCTTTTTCTCATAATCAAACAGAAATTACGCATACATACGCAGTAGATGTTGTGTTCCCCACATAAATGTTATTGCGATAGATAGGTTCACCTCCCCATGGCCAGGTGTCTTCATCAGGATCAAAGGTG
>NC_061827.1:26730307-26732807 GCF_019202785.1 Penaeus chinensis | reverse complement strand
GTACACTAATAAAGTACCAGTAGATATATCATTAGTATTCATACAATAAAAATATAGGATCATTTAACATGATTAAAAATGTAAGCTGTTTTGCAACTCGTGTCAAAATCATTCTAGGATTCCAGGAAAATATCCTGAAAACACAGGTACTACTGCATGTTATGAAATACATTCATCAAACACTGATATATACGAAAATAAAGCAATGCATACAATAAAATGTTCCTGCTCAAATTAGCCAATTATCATTCTATACAGTTACTTAGCAATGTATATTCTGTAGTTTCAGTATTATTACTATCTTTGAAAAAAAAGTAAAATTATGAATAATAAAGCAAATGGCATAGATCTATAACCCTTTTGTACGTAACTTACTCTTATGTGTAATATCAAAATAAAGAGGACGTTCAAATCCCATTCTTGTCCCAAAAACTGCACCACGTGCTTCTTGCTCACTATTTATTGGGGAACATCTCAGCTTTCTGGCATATTTATATTCACACTGGCCAGGGTATAAGATATCATAGTGCCTGTAAAAAGAAGCACAGAAACAATAAAAAATAAAAATCTCTGACTGCACAATGCGCAATGACAGTTATGTTCTGCAGACAGATTAGAACTTTTTCTTATTTCCAAACATGTAGTTCACACCCTTTGGTGACAAAATCAATACAACTTTTCCACTTATCACTAACCTCCCAACAACTTCACGGGTCCTCTCCTTGAGATAACGTCTGTTATTGTGAAGATCAACAAAGCGTCTAACATCAAATGGCAACATCTCTTTTGATAATGAGCCATACATTATCCATTCAGCTATAGCTTGGCCTGCCCCACCTGCACCTTGTAAGCTGTTACCATTCATTCCTACTGCTACAAAATAATTGTCAATCTGGGAAATAAAAGGATATGATTTAGAATCTCTCTAAATCTCATTCACTCATAATAAAACAAACATATGCAAGCATATGTACAGTTATGGTGTTATAGAAAATAATGTAAAAAAAGTAAATATACTGTTTCTTTAAAATATCTTATTATATATCAATTCAGATAAAATAAAAAAGATAATATCCCTTCAAGGACACAAATATTTTGGTACCTTGAATTTCTTACTAACAATTTGAACTCATTGTTTCTAATAAATATCATGCACATATATCAAATTACATTACAAACCTCAGGTGTTTCTCCTAGAATCCATTTTCCATCAGGAGTAAAGTTATCAGGAGCATTGATAAGAGGCTTGTACTGTGATTCTTTTAGAACAGGAAGTCTGTGCTCTGCTGCCTCCCGAATAGTTCCTAACCATTAAACAAAGAATCCTTAATACATAATGAAATCAATACATGAATTTAGAACATTATATTGTGAATGACTTAATGTATAAAAAGTTTCAAACATTGCGCAGAATTTCTGTTACGATATGTTATGTAATATTATTTATGTAATATCTAATGTCAACTGTAAAAAAAAAAAATATTCATAACTACTGTATTTACTTCCCTCTTAAATCATTATAAAACTTACTAAAATGCTCATCATCTCCTTCCAGTGTCTCTCTCCAGTTGGAAGGTATGCCAGAGCCAAAGGCTGGCTTTGCATCTTTTTCAAATCCTCCAACCACAAACTCCTGATTACGTGTCAGGCAGAATGTATGTGAATCATAATCCCGGACGACTGGTAAGGCATCTAATGCTTCCATTACTTTCCTATAAGGAATGGGAAAAATGTAGTTATTCATATTTATTAATATTATATCAAACAGCAAAAAGAACTAACTTGTGAATTGTAAATATACAAAACTGTCATAATACTTCTGCCTTAAAAAGTGAACCTGTCTGGCTATCTTACTCTGTGTGTAGGTAGAAATGCTCAGCTGGGAAAGCAGGAACTCGAACTTTCGGAGAACTCTTTTCTCCTAAATTGCGGGCCCACTAAAAAGACAAGAAAGAAATATATTAAATGTGCAAGTATCATAATAATCAATATCCTAAAATACTATCTAAAAAGGAAATCTAACACAATATATGTAGTGCACTATATGATATCCTTTAAAGTTTCTTATACATAGTCTGAAACTTTAAGTCAACTTTTTTTTGTGCCAAACTTCCTAATTATTTCTTACATAATGTCTTCTTTAGTTATGGCAGTTTAGGTGGTTAATCATTATTTACTCAATCAATTTTCTTCATAATATATCTTGACTCCATCTTATGAAGAACATCTACTACCAATTATTTTTTTTTTAAGTGATAGCATAGTTCTGTGGTTTATCATTTTTGTTGGGGTAAAAGTGAAAATCATTAGATGTTATTATATGTGACAGTAAATAGTAGCCTTTTGTTAAAAATTACACTTCAAATATTATTTCTAAACACAGTTATCTTAGTGGCAACATTATGGATGCCTACCATACCTTGGTTTACATATTAATTATGTGGTGCAAAATTAAAGAATCTGGGGGAGGTATTTGCAAATGACTGAGAAGACCCATCAA
>NC_061827.1:26720307-26722807 GCF_019202785.1 Penaeus chinensis | reverse complement strand
TTTCAGACTTTTTCTTGCCAACCACTAGCATATGTATATGTATATCTATAAGTTTATGTGTATATGTATATCTATATGTTTATGTATATATGTTAATGTAAATGTAAATGTATATGTATATGTATATGTATATGTATATGTATATGTATATGTATATGTATATGTATATGTATATGTATATGTATATGTATATGTATATGTATATGTATATGTATAAGTATATGTATATGCATATGTATATCTATATGTATAGTATATGTATATGTATATGTATGTGAGTAAGTATATATATATATATATATATATATATATATATGTATATATATATAAGAATGTATATATATAAGAATGTATATATATGTGAATGTATATCTATATCTATATCTATACATATATATACATATATATATATATATTTAAATAGAGAGAGAGAGAGAGAGAGAGAGAGAGAGAGAGAGAGAGAGAGAGAGAGAGAGAGAGAGAGAGAGAGAGAGAGAGAGAGAGAGAGAGAGAGAGAGAGACATATACACACAATTTCTTTGGTCATTAACTGCACATTACAAGGATGACCAGTACTGATATTCAAATAAGTCAATTAACATCTGGCAATAAATCCAATGGGAATGCAAGTTTTTCTTATAATTCCTGATGTAACATCCTTTACCATAACCAAAATTGCATGAGTTTTATCCTCACCTAATAAGAATAATTTCAAGTGGTCTTACAAACATGGGACACCACCAAACAAACGCTGCACATTTGTAATAAACAAAATTTTAAAAAATGAGAGCAATTGTGGCCTACACCTTGTTTTGTCTTGTTTTTTTTATAAGGATAAAATTATACTAAAAGTATGTACGTCCAATAATAAACTGGTATTTGTGATTGCCCACATCTTCTGACCTTCATATAAAATAACGAATGGTTTGAATGCATAAATCTTGGGTCATATCAACATACATTTCCACTGCTCTTCCATTTGCTAAAGAATTAAAAGAACCATTTCAACACGACTTCAAGAGCGAACAGTGGACACCCAACAATGCGTGCGTGACACGCATTAAAATTTCCACACATCAAATCAAATTTAATCAAGAGTGTTCTGTACATTACTATTAACCAACACTACCAGAACTATACCGAGGTATTAGAAGAAATACCTCAGTTTCAAGAACCCATTTCAAGGGCTAGCGGACGACAACAACAAGGCCGGGCGCTTAAACTACAACAACCGAGACGAAGCAGCTGACGAGAGGCTCGAGAGGTGCGGAAGTAGGCGGTCAAATGCAGGCTAGAATGTGTAGTTTTGAATTCGCTGAATTCAACCAGGACTATCCTTTTATTCAAGTTCGGCTTTGGATTGCAATGTATTGTTTGTATTCTAATTATAATTTTCCGTGGTTTATTAAAAAAAACAAGGCTAGTATTATTATACTGTAGAAATTGTAAAACTTATTAACTGTTTATAAATAGGGTTTTGCTATAATTGTTGCGGATTTATTTTTTTTCTTCAGTATAACAAAAAGTAAGGTTGACCTCATAAGAAATTAGTGCTGAATATTCTTGCTGTCATTTAAATGTGGCAGTGAATACTCAATGATCACTGCCATCAATGCCCAGCTTAATCAGTACACTTACTCGAACTGTATCCAGTTTCCCCGTTCTCCTGCCTCAAACACGCCAAAGTCTTCAACTGCTTGCGCTGCAAAATACCTCAAGCTTGGCAAATGGCAGTCAGCCAAAGTGAGCCACACAGATACCATTATGTTCTGTCTGCCCACTGCAGTCACGTCATACATCTGGCGTAGTTTTCATATCTGAACCAAAAATGTAGTATTCAAAACTTTAAGGATTTGTGGTTTTCTTTCATTTGTGTAGTGTTAATCAATGCAGGCGTGCACACTCGCAGACACGTCGCTGTGCGCGTACATGTCCTATTTGCAAATAGCCATCGCAGTCACATGATATTTGAATATGGGATGTAAAAGAAATCCATTTAAACGCTAAGAATACATTCCCAAGTTGGTTGCATATTGAAGATTACCTCAATAGTGAAGCATGACTGAAGATTTTACAGGAAGCCTGCTTACATACGCGCATGTTTACGAACATACTTGCAACATATGCATACATACACCCATATACATACGCACACACACACACGATTCTTGTTATTAAATTATATTTTCTCTGACTTTTTTATGTAGAATGATATTTAAAGGTCAGTATTACCACAGTATATAACTCAGTAAAGCAATACCCATTTCTATTGTTTTACTCATACATCGTGCAATGCAGGCAGCTTAACAAATTGTGATATGTTATCCTTCTAACACAATGCAGGGGTAAATCAAATGATTCAGATTATATTCCCCTCTTGGGCACTTGGAAAGAAATTTTATTCTAATAATTCTGAAATTGAAGGATAATTATTTATTAGGACATAAAAAATACATTGGAATTCAAAGATAAGTTATTTAAAAAATCTTTAGTAAAGGAA
>NC_061827.1:26712807-26715307 GCF_019202785.1 Penaeus chinensis | reverse complement strand
TATTATTCTGTATAATATTGATATAATTCTAGTCATCATTATTGTAATTATCATATTCATAATTAAGATATCATCACTAATAATGACAAAGACGGGGGCGATGATGATAATAGTGATAATACTAGAAATAATGTAGATGATAATAATCATAATAAAATATTGAAAGAAAAGTAAATAAAAAGTCAGCAATCGTAATAATAAGAATGTGATGATTGTAATAATGACAATAGTTATGGCAGTATGAATAATATTGATAACAATGATACTACTGCTGCTACATATAACAGTAACGAGAAAATGAAAAAAATATCAATTTTAGCAGCAATAACAATTATAATAAATGTAGAAAGGATTTAGGAAAATTATCCCCTGTGTGTTAAATAATAATGCAGATAACAAAAATATAGCAAGTGAACTCGAGGCAAAGCCAAACCACACGTACTCCTTTCCAGCGATTCCAGGAGGTGAAGTAATGAGCAGCAAGATTCCTGCCTGCACTTGCCGCCGGGCCTTCTTGCCTCGCCGCGGCTGTTACGCGTTCATTGACTTCGTGGTGACATGACTTAATGCCTAGCTTTCACAAGAGCCTAGGGAAATGTGTATCCCCTCATTTCATCATTGGCTTATCAATAAAATATCAAGTAAATAGTTCTGAGATTTTTATTCCCACCTTGATGCTCACGTCGACAAGATTTTCGTCATTTCCTTAGATGTGAAAGATTTAAACGTTAGTAAAGATTGCCGATAAGTAATCATGTGAGTTTATGTATATGTTAGCATATATATATTTGTACATAGACATTCATAGTGTGGTAATACCCGCGCACACACACACACACGCACACACACACACACACACACACACACACACACAGTGGCGTCAGTCGCAAATAACGTGATACACCAATACTAACTCATGATAACATAATCGACATACAGAAACAAAGTTCATTCACATCTCATTCACTACGCAGACAACCCACGCCTTTACAGCAGTAGTACTTGCTTTTACTACATATAACGTATCTGCAATACCGAGTATCGAAAATAAGAACCAGCTCTACCCACATTTACACCTGGACTTCTTAAAAGTCAGGGAAAGAAGAGATTCGGTATTTATGGCTACGACCATATTGATACCAGAAAGAGGCCCAATACTCTAAAAACAATCCATTTATAAATAAATTTATCTTCGCTTATACTACATGAACCGACGATTCTATTCCTCAGGCATGGTGGTAAACTTCGACTTCTGATCATTCTACGACAGAAAAGGGCTGTTTCAGGAAAGCATCATGATAGTGTCTCTAGGGCTGAACCACAACTCACCCTCAGGATGACTGACATCTCGGCACTCTCTTAGCCAGTACTCCCTGCTGAGAATGGGGGCCAGCGAGTCGGTTTCAGGAATTCCGTTACTTTTCAGATAACATGTTCAACTATATACCTGAAGATTATTATTATTTTGTTTTACCAAGTGTATGATCATTTCCCAAGAGAACGACTTCTACAGAGTGGAGTCTAATAACACTTGAGACCCCATACCACTGAAGTGAGGACAAAATCTGTTGGAGTTGCTAGACGTAGGTTTGATGTTCAAATGTCGACCAAACACCTTAATCCCTTCTCATCTGGCACACTAAGGCTCTTTAGATCTTACTCTGTGAAAAAAAAAAAAATTACAGGTAATAATGCCTTCGGGCGCGTCGGAGGAAAGTGCCGAGTGTAAACAAACTACGAAAACAAGAAAATATGAATGCCTAAAATAAGAACATATTTAAACCATATAACGTTTCAGCAAAGAATACGGAAAACGCAGCCAAGAGTTTATTGGAGCGTTTTGCAAATATCAAATCAGTACACTCGATGTTGTCTTTACACCAGTTCCCAGAAGTCCTCCCGCTCTCAAGTCGATCTTTAGGAAGCCATTTTTAACATTTAGAATGAATTGCAAACTGTCTTAAATAACCCAAACGTTTTTCCGAGGGCTTCCTGGATGGAACATGGCTAAAATTGCTACGTATACTAAGTCCTTGATGATCTTTCAAAGTAAATGTAATATTTAGAGAAAGTCTATAATAAAGTTCATTATCTCTCAAAACAAAATTTATGCAAATATTATTGACTATTTGTTTGTTTTATTAACGCGCTGGCGATTTTTATCCTTGTTTTTAAAATGTTTTAAACGCAAGCTTCGATTCATAGGCATCAAACGTTAATAGGGGCAGGTAAGACCACGGCCTTGGACGCCGGCCTCGCCAAGGATGCTTAGCTCGGCGGGCTGCCGGTCCAGCGCCGTCGTGGTTTTGGATTTGGGTCTCTGCTCTTATTGCCAGGTAGCGCAGTGGTCCGCATCCACATGAACACACACACACACATACACACACACACACAGACATACACACACACACACACACACACACACACACACACACACACACACACACATACACATACACACACACACACACACACACACACACACACATACACATACACA
>NC_061827.1:26692807-26702807 GCF_019202785.1 Penaeus chinensis | reverse complement strand
CTGAATGGCAAGAGGACTTGTTAGTTCAAAAGCCATCTCTAGGTCAAGAAATACTACCACACCTGTGCCCGTGCTGATTGTGCTTAAGAGCGTGGCTATGCTGTATGTTGTGCTTATGCCCCTTGTGAACCCATGGAGGTGTTCGTGCGGGGGTCCCATTTTCCATTGAAGCCAGTTTAGTACCATCCTCTCAGCCGTCTTAGCCAGACAGCTGAGAAGAGAGATGGGGCGGTACTTCCCTGGCTCCTTTGGTGTTGGGACGGGAACTATGGTAGCCCTCTTCCAACTCTGGGGTAGAGTGGAAGTTTCCCAGGACTTGTTGATGAGTTGCAAGAGTGCAAGCTCACCTGCTAGTCCTAGGTGGGAGATAATGGGGTATGAGATCCCATCAAAGGGCTGTGTTGGAGCTGGATTTATAGGCTTTTCCTAGTTCTCTCAGAGTAAAGATAACATCTGCCCTTTCTCTGATCTGAGCAAGTCTGTCTGGTTGTATTCTTGCCTTGCCCTCAGCTCGGCTGGCAGACTGTTGCTGCTTGTTCTCGCAGAGAACTCGTGCACCAGTCTGTTTGCCTCCACTTGGGGGTCATGTGTGCACCTCGGGGCTGAGTGTCTGGTAGCTCGCCTGACCCATTGCCACAGCTCTGAAAGGGTGGTTTGGTGGTTGAAGGACTCACGCCATTCCAGCCACTTTTCCTGCCTGACTCTCTTGGCAGTTTCCTTGGCATCCCTGACAGCCTCCCTTAGTAGGACTAAGTTGTCAGGGGTTCTTTGCCTTCGGAATAGTTTTCGGCACATGTTTATTCTGTGGTTGACCTCTCTAATCTCGTCGTACCAGTACCAGGCGTCTTTGTGTTTTCTGGACCCAGGCCGAGTTTTGGGTATGGTCAGTGAGGCTGCTTCATTAATGGCGTTTAGAAGTCTGGCTTAAAGCACTTCCACATTTTCGTTTTGTGGGTGTTTATTGCATCTCAGACAGTGGGCCAAGGCGTTCTGAAACGCCCGCCAATTGGCCTTGTCTGTTTTCCATCTTAGATTCGGTCATGGCATTTGGGTTTGGCCAGCATTTATGAGGGTAGTTACAGTGCTGTAATGGTAACTTGTGATGGTCTCATCAATATACCAGCTAATCCTCTCCACCAGAGTCTCAGTGGCCAAGGTGAGGTCTCTTCCTCTGACCTGCATTGGCTCTTGGGTATTGAGGAGAGCGATCTCAGGGAATTTCTCAAGCACATTGGCTATGTGACAGCCAGTCGCATCCGGTGCCCAGCAGGGAGCCAGGATGGGGTGTGCATTGAAGTCTCCCCCTATGATCACTCGGTCGTGTGCAGCAGAAGCACAGATCTGGCTGATATCTAAGCTTCTACAGCCTGGCAAGAGATTCAACATCGTCTCCACAGTGCGATGCATCGGCTATAGCGGAGCAGGGGATTGTTGCTCTGACAAGGGTGATCAAGCCTCTCTTGACAGGTGTTTGTGGCAGTGTGAAGACAAGATACCCTGAGTAGCAAACAGTGTCCACTGTTAATGACTCCTGGAGCATGACAATGTCAATGTTCCTTGATCGCACTACTGCTTGGAGAATAGTGTTCCTTGTGGAGAAGCCATTGATTTTCCACTGTAGGATGCTTAGGTTGTGTGTCATGATGTTACTCGGTGATAGTTACATCAGAGTCTGATAACTCCAATGCGAAGTCCTCGCTGGTTGAGGGCTTCTCGTCTGTTGTCAAGCTATCCTTGAGTCCACTGGGGGGTGGAGAGCCTTTGGTAGCTCTAACTTTAGTTAGTTTGGCTTTTCTCTCAAGCTTTTTCTGTGTCTTTTTCTTTGCTGGCCTTGCCTGGGCAAGGTCAGTGTGCTCTGGATCTGGCTGCACAGATTCAGCCTGTTTTGGCTTTGCCTGTGAAGGCTGGCTTTGCTCTCTCCAGCTTTCTTCCCTTCAGAGCTGCAACAGGTCATTGCCGTCATGGCGACTGTGACTGTCTTCTCGGCCTCTTCACTCGACCTTGTAGCAGCATGACCCCGCAACCTGAAGCTCAGCATACTTACTCAGGTTGGGTCATGCCAGGTCCGCCGCCGTGTCCGCGCTTATTGGACAGCGGGCTCCCCTCGTTCCCTGCGCGCTTACACAGCGCTCGTGTACTTAAGCCGCCAGCGAGATCAGCAATCCCCGATCCTCCAGCAGAGCAAGACCACAGCAGCAGCACTCCAGGACTTCCCAGTCCTTGGCCGACTGGTGAGCCTACCGGCTCCCCCGTAGATCTCCAACTTCATCCTCTATCACCCAGCAATACCTGTGGGCACTCACACCCACACAGTCACTCCCTAAAGAGATAAGACACCAGACAAGATAGTAGATGCAACATAACCATTTACTATACTGGTGATCTCCCAGAGTGACACGTCCCGGTTTATCGCTCGTTCGCTTAGCTCACTCTCTGGAGGGGAAGTACCTGTAGCAGCATGATCCCGCAACCTGAAGCTCAGCATACTTTCCCAGGTTGGGTCATGCCAGGTCCGCGCTCATTGGACAGCAGGCTCCCCTCGTTCCCTGCGCGCTTACACAGGGAACACAAACCACAGCAGCAGCACTCCAGGACTTCCCAGTCCTTAGCCGACTGGGGAGCCTTCTGGCTCCCCCGTAGAACTCCAACTTCAGCCTCCAACACCCAGCCCACACAGTCACTTCACAAAGAGATAAGACACCAGACAAGATAGTAAATGCGACATACCCATCTACTATAATCTCCCCAGGGCTGTTGCTACTGCTGAGACTACAGCAGTCAACAGGAGAGTCATATCTTCCTCATCAAAGAGAAGATGATCATCTCTTGGGGAGGCTTTAGTAGTGCTCTTAGACCCTTTATTCTTTTGGTTCCTTTTCTGCACTTTTGGCATGGTCGGGAACTCCTTTTTGTTGGAGACATCCGGTGTCGGCTGGGGGGCGGCTTCCTTCCTCTTAGCAGGCTGGGAGGCCTTTTCTCCTTTGTTCTTTCCCCAGACATAGGTGCCTGGGGGGGGGGGGGGGCAGGAACAAAGTCTGGTCACTTTTGAGCAACCTCTTGTCGCCTGAGGGCCACCTCTTTCCTGACAGAGCAAGCCAGGCTCCAGTTGGGACATTTGGCTGTTGTGTCCCTCTTCTCATCTTTGTATGCCTTAAGACATACAGACACCACATTTAGGCTTTGCTGTACAGTTAGCCTGGTGGTGACCGAATTTCTGGCACTTGAAACACCGAAGTGGTTCAGGCACATACGTTCGAAGATTGTAGGTGCCCCAGTTACTCAGATCAAGGGTAGGGGCACCTTTTATGGTCACCAGATTGTCTGGTTGGTATCTTCCCCTTTGACATTCAGGAAGCTTCCACGACCTGTGGATGTGATGCAATCAGCTCCACATTGTATGAGACTGAGAAGCCAAGTAGCACCATCTTGACTCTCTTTTCCTCAGGATTCAGTGGGGGAAAGACTCACTTTCCTCCCATCTGCTAGTTCCTTCGTTTCCTGGAGGAAGTTCAGGGCAGCTTGATATTTGGGCATTATGATCATGCACTGATCTCAGGCAACCCGGATCAAAAGCCAGATTTTGCGCTGCAACTCCAAAGCCCTGACCAATTGGTAGGCATTGTCGAAGCCTTCGGGTTTAGCTGGCACTTTAAACTGGGGAAGCGTTTAGGGGGTCCAGACTCTACATCAGAGTCGGTCTCCGGCCTCGGACGCTTCGGCCCGCCCTTTCGGCTTTCAGGCTTGCTTGTGGGGGCAGCAGCTGATTTACCTGATTCAGCTGGTACAGCCTGCTCTCCCATCCCAAAGGTTGTTTCACCTCAGTGAGGGAGGAGAGGACCTGTACCTTTTCAAAGTGAATCCCTCTTCCCTCTGAAACAGCCACCTATTGGCTGTTTCACCTCAGTGAGGGAAGGGAGCTCTTGCACTTTTTCCAGGCGGTTCCTTTCATCCCTCTGAAACAACCACCTAAAGGTTGTTTCACCTCAGTGAGGGAGGAGAGGAACTGTACCTTTTCAAAGTGAATCCCTCTTCCCTCTGAGACAGCCACCCAAAGGCTGTTTCACCTCAGTGAGGGAAGGGAGGTCCTTGCACTTTTGCCAGGTGGTTCCTTTTATCCCTCTGAAGCAACCACCCAAAGGTTGTTTCACGTCAGTGAGAAAGGAGAGGACCTGAGCCTTTTCAAAGTGAATTCCTCTTCCCTCTGAAACAGCCACCCAAAGGCTGTTTCACCTCAACGAGGGAGAGAAGCTAACATTCGGGGCGGTTCCAGTGGCGGGACGGAACGGCGGTGTTCTGTCTAGCAGCAGCTATTTTGACAGAACCAGGCTGAGGGTCTGACACAGGGAGTGGCTCATACCTGCCTATTGATTCCTAAACGAAAAACTAGAGTGGCAGTCATCAGATGGTCTGCTATACCAGTCCCTAGCAAAAAGAATGGCAACTTTCTGCACACCCTAAGGCAGGCACGCTCAGGCCCCCCAGACACACCCTCTCCTGTGGGAGGTAAAGGTCTGCCCACGTCTGAGCACAAGCCCGAAGATGGTGTCCAGTTCACCAGAAGGTGCGCAGAGAGTTATCCTAATGCCGGAAATTCCGTAAAGGAAAGAATAGGCTAGAGGGCACGAAGCTAAATGCAAGCAAGTAAATAGCATCGTGGCAGCAACGAGGAGTGGACGCCGAAGCGGCGCGGTAACACACAAGCGTCGAGGCCGAATTTGCCAGGGGGCGGGTCCAGTATATCTCTTTAATTCGCCCCGGCAAATAAACCGAGATCGAGTGATCACGGTAAGCTTCTTCGCATTGTTCAGCTTGGCGCCACCCGCGGCGCCACCCGCTGCGCCCCGTCGAATGCCTTTTCCGGTACGATCCTCCCGTCGTCATTATCCGCGTAGGGCTAATTCACCACAGGGAGAGACATTCAGTCTGTTTACCAGGTGATCACTGCAGGGATTGAAGGCCCGAACACAAATATCTTGTCAATTCGAGTTGACAAGTCTGTCCGAGCTGGACGAGCAGTTTCGAACACTGCAATACCCAATGAGAGAATGGGTTTGACGTGCATACAGAGCCGAGATGCCCCAACATCCAGGTGGTAAGAGATGCGGCTTTCTTGACAACATTGCGAAGGCACTAAGTGAATGTTAGGGTATCATTAACTCTGAGGCAGGATGGTGAAGGATGATTAGAGCGACACGGCTCTCCCTTTCTATAGAACGGTAGGAATAAGTGAATCGAGCGTGTGGTGACGTCAAAAAATAAGTATTAGCTGTGTTTTGTCTAGGGCTAAATCGACTTGCCGACGTGTGTGTGATAGTAACATGATCGCCACTGTCACAGGGGAATGTAAGGGAGCAATCATCAGCATCGGCATGTCTGGGACAAGCACAGCAGGGAGAACTCCTTGTGGGACACTGGTGCATATTGGGTTCTCCTATGATACTCTGAGGGATCTACCTCTCAGGTAGTCTTGCATAAGGTGAAGGTCGCCGTGTACTCACATACTGTCAAGTTTGTCGGCGAGGCCGAGGTGCCACACCCTGCAGTATCGAGAGCTATGACGGTGTCATTACCTTGATCATGGGCCTTGGCACTGCTGACCTGTTTGTTTGAAAAGCGAATTGCTTGTTGCTGATCAGATACTGAGAGGTAAGGAGCAATGAAATTTTGTCGGTTGTGATTGCTTTAGATATCTTGCCAAGGAATGAGAGTAGGGAGATGGGTCTGTAGTTATTGGGATCGATTTTCTTGCCTTTTTATGATTGGCCACCACTCTTGCTATCTTCCAGAGGGATGGAAAATATTGGTAAGAGGTACAGCCAAATGAGATGCACAACTTTTATGGATCTGGTCTAGTGTAATCAGGTCATAGGACCTTCTTTGGGGTCAACTTTTGTCATGTTAAGAATATCCGGACCCACATTACAGAATACCGATGCATTTGATAGAAGCAAATTGACATCAGGCACTTGAGAGCCAGAAATATTTGTGGGAAAGACATGATTTGTTCATCTAAATACAACCAGTAACTCTTCAAAGGATCTTGCAAAGGGTGTTGATCCATGTCACCTACAATAAGAACATAGTCACAAGAGTGCTGCTGCAGTAGCTCATCCATGAGGAAGTCAATGTGGACGATAACCGACACAGAGCAAGATTGAGCTTTGGTGTTGGGTCCATAACATGAAAAACATCATCTTTAGGTGGTTAAGAAGAGGGATGTCCATTAGAGAAATGGATAGACTCTTGTGGAAACGTACTATACCGTGTATAGAGCCACGCGGCTACTCGCGGGCCGCGTTCCATGTGGTTCCTCAACCCACACCTAGAAGTGGCATCCCCACGCCACACTCGGGTATTTAAGGCCAAGGATGACCCAGGCCACACAAAGTTCCTGCCTAGCACTTGTCCGGTCAAGGTAGGCCGCCCGGCCTACGGTCTCAGGCGGGAAGGCTCCGGTCATTCTCGCCAGCCTTTCGGCCCCTCCCCTGGGCTGACCGTGACTACCCGCACTGCGCTTTACCCAGACCTTGTCGTGTTGCCATATCTCTGTGTTGCTGGTATAAAGGTGTCAATCAATATAGAGCCTTTACACGTACTGTGACACCACCAATGATCCCACACTACCACACATGCGCTAAAATCAGAAAAGTGTGAATTTACAAGGTGAATAAGGTCCCCAATGATGGTCTTAAGATCTCTGACATTGGCAGAAATTATGGTTATAATTCACTTATTGTATTATGCTGGGATGCAGTAGTAAAATTTATGGTATACTAGCCGTTTGGCTTGGTATTATTGCCCAGCTGCCATTGTAAAGCTGAGGAGGCACAAGAGTAATAAAACAATTCAGTGAGGTATTTTTTTTTTTTTTCTGTTCAGTCGAGATTCTTTGGAAGACTGATTATTGCCTCTCATCTGTGTGAGTGCGATACTCTTTAACAGTATGTCCAAGGCACAGATAGTAACTTGTTCCTTCTCAGACAGTTGGTATCTTTGTGACCCTTACACTGACGACAGTACTTCTTAACTCGTTGACGAGGTTGTGGGTTACTGGGTATGTTTTCTGTGTTTTCTTTGTTCCTCCTTGTTTCTTTATGTCTCGGGTGAATGGATGGGTTGATTGATGCAATAGCAACTGATCAGAATAAAGGTCTTTATGCAGGGGGTGGTACACATGGGTAGGGTTAAATAAAAGTTCAATATTAATGGACTGCAGTATGCAAGGTTTGCCTGATGTCACCAGGATGCTGTGACACTGTTAGTAATGGGCCTCCTCTTATCTCAGAATTAGGGATATGGCCCCAGTGAAATTTAGGATCCAGTTCTTCCTGGCAAATTCTACCTTCAGCTTTCACATAATATCAGCAAGTTCCCTGGGCTCTAGTTGGAACAACCTCACTGTCATTACTGAATAACGTGGCAGAATCTGTTACCAGTAGAGCAGGTGATTTGTGTGAGGTGCTTGTCTCTCTTTCTGTAAAAGGCTATATATGCCTTAATCGTGAACTGGTTAGACAGTGATAGTAGGATGTGACCAGCCAGCCCTGGGAGATCAGGCACAGGAGGCTCACGTCGAGGCACTGGTTTTGGAACCAATGTGAGTAGACAGAGGCCATGTGGAGCCTGGTTATGCTTGGGATAGTATGGCCAGCATTTTGAGCTTATATGCTTATTAGCCCTCCATTTGCTCGTCCACCTACTCGTGCCTTGCCCTCGAGGCACCATTTTATTTGTCTCAGGGGTTGACCATTTCTGTCTGCATCTGATTAGTTGGCCATCTCGTTCTCGCATGCACTGCCCTCGGATTATACTCGTGGTTGCTCCTCCTTGTCAACCTCTTATTGGTCCTTGGTGAAATCCATACATCCTCGACGTCCACACACCTTTAAAGGTCTCGCTTAGGTCCTCCTTGAATTCGGATTCCAGACTAACTCGACTTCCAGACTAACTTAGGTCTAACTTAGCGGCGTATTCGTCCATAAGTACTTGCAGATACCGCCCAGGTCCTTCTCGATTGCACACTCGTCCAGACGTCCTCAAAGCATTCGATTGGATCTATGGGCATCTGGTCAAGTGGCGTCCTTTCCAGCATCTAGGCAGGTGGCGCCCTTCCATAGCATCCTGGGGTGATTGGTACTTGCACTGATGAGTTCTTGGTCCTTCTCTGGATCTACTGGCACCCCAGCAGGCAGCACCCATAAAAACTGCATCCTGGGGTGGCTGATGTCTGCATTGACTATGTTAATCTTCCAGTGAAGTCCTTCCCATGGCATCCTTAGGTGACCGGATCTGCAGTACATTCCTCCTTAAGTGCCGTGTCAGACATCCTCGGTCCAACTGCTGTATTAAGTCAAGGAACCAGATCATACATGAAGGGCCAAGATAGCAGGAGAAAAAAGAGAAAGGCAATCGAAAGGGTGGGGGGTGTTAAGGGTATACTTGCCATTTTTTTGCCATCTTCGATCTTTTCGCCTACTACTACGACAGCAACAAACTTTATTAATGAAAGATTTCATGTCTTTTGATTTGTATGGATGAGTGAGTAAGTATGTGAAAGTGTGAGTGTGAAAATTAATCACAGACATGAAGATTAACGTTTATATTAACAATAAGGCGATAATTAGCAAGGATTTTAATACACAATTATTTCAATTATTACATTGAACTCAACATTTGATGATATGTGATGGAATGTACACATTAGTGAACAGTGGCATGAAATATTCTTTGAAAGCTTTACGCAACGTAAGTTTCCCGGCTTAGAAATTTACGACGCCATCAACGATTTTATT
This sequence comes from Penaeus chinensis, assembly GCF_019202785.1. NCBI lineage: Eukaryota > Metazoa > Arthropoda > Malacostraca > Decapoda > Penaeidae > Penaeus > Penaeus chinensis. The sequence goes on along the minus strand of NC_061827.1, from coordinate 26,694,015 downwards.
TCATCTACATTTAAGATTCGTTAGAAATTCTGATATGCTGAGGTAATTATGCTCAGTTTAAGAGAGGGAAAAGACATTAAAGAGCCTATAATATGTACTCATATGGTTTTGAAGACATGATGGTCTGTGTATCGTGAGCGTTGGTCGAGCGGCGATCGGAGATGTGTTTCTTCGGTTTGCGAGCCGAAAGGACACAAAGAAAACTGCTGTCACCAGGCTCCTTAAGTGGAGAGAGCCTTAATGCATGGACTGGTGGATGAAATGATAGATTGGTACGGCTTGACTCTTTATTGACGAAAGAGAACAAAACAAATAAACGAACACAAGGCATGGTGTTTGAGTGGGGAACGGTACTAGCACGATGACGCGACCGGCCAGCCCCAGTGGGCCAAGCGTGGAGGTCTTGACGTTGTGACGGCGACAGGCGTTCTAAAGGTTATTCTAGGCCAGCTATATATGTCATGGTTTTAGAACCTATGCGGGCAAGCGCAGAAGCCACGCATATTAGTCCGCCATACTCTCGCTCTATCTATCTCTCTCTTTTTCTTCCTCTTACTCATGCTCCCCCCCCCCCTCTCTCTCTCTCTCTCTTTCTCTCTCTCTCTCTCTCTCTCTCTCTCTCTCTCTCTCTCTCTCTCTCTCTCTCTATCTATCTATCTATCTATCTATCTCTCTCTCTCTCTCTCTCTCTGTCTGTCTCTCGCTCCCTCTCTCTTTCTCTCTCTCTCGTCCTATCTACCTGTCTCTCTTGCTCTTTCTCTTGCTCATGCTCTCTTCCTGTCCGTCTCTCTCTCTCTCTCTCTCTCTCTCTCTCTCTCTCTCTCTCTCTCTCTCTCTCTCTCTCTCTCTCTCTCTCTCTCTCTCTCTCTTTCTTTATTTCTCTTTCCCTCTCTCTCTCTCTCTCTCTCTCTTTCTTTCTTTCTTTCTTTCTTTCTTTCTTTCTTTCTTTCTTTCTTTCTCTCTCTCTCTCTCTCTCTCTCTCTCTCTCTCTCTCTCTCTCTCTCTCTCTCTCTCTCTCTCTTCTCTCTCTCTCTCTCTCTCTCTCTCTCTCTTTCTCTCTCTCTCTCTCTCTCTCTCTCTCTCTCTCTCTCTCTCTCTCTCTCTCTCTCTCTCTCTCTCTCTCTCTCTCTCTCTCTCTCTCTCTCTCTCTCTCTTTCTCTCTCGTTCTCTCTCTCTCTCTCTCTCTCTCTCTCTCTCTCTCTCTCTCT
>NC_061827.1:26675307-26677807 GCF_019202785.1 Penaeus chinensis | reverse complement strand
GATTCCACCCTCAGGTCTGAAGATAGAATCCAGGTAGATTTCGAAACTATAGTCTCACTTTCATTGTAGGTTTTTCTCCCATGTATATACATACATATATATATATATATATATATATATATATATATATGTGTGTGTGTGTGTGTGTGTGTGTGTGTGTGTGTGTGTGTGTGTGTCTGTCTGTATATGTATATGTATATGTATATATACATATATACCGACATATATACATACGTATATAGATAGATAGATAGATAAATAGATGGATAGGTAGATAGATATACATATATATATATATGAATATGTATACACATAAATACATATAAATAAGCATATATAAATATATATATATTTATATATATATTTACATATATATATATATATATTTACTTCGTGTTTGTGTTTGTGTATGTATATATATATATATATATATATATATATATATATATATATATATATATATACATATATATGTATATATATTTACATATATATGTGTATATATATATATATATTTGATCAAGGTTTCATAAAAAAAAAATCATAGTGTGTATTACAATAAGGGTAATGATATACATACATGTAAATAAATAAATGAATAAATATATATATTTATTCGTGTGTGTGTGTGTGTGTGTGTGTGTGCGTGTGTGTGTGTGTGCATGCACAAGCACACACACACACATATATATACATATTTTTATATGTATATATATATATATATATATAGAGAGAGAGAGAGAGAGAGAGAGAGAGAGAGAGAGAGAGAGCGGGAGAGTTGGGGGGGGGGGGGGTAGGGGAGAGGGAGAGACCGGGTGAGCTAAAGATGGAATCAGCAGGTCAGATTTCAATAATTTCACGACTCCTTCCACACTGATTTATGGACATCCGATATTTTAAGTAGTGGCCGGGCTTTCTTCCATATTTTAAGTAGTGGCCGGGCTTTCTTGCATGAGCCTTCCGGATTCAAATATTTCTAAAGTCTGCCGTGGAAATGTGTCATGTTTTCTCTAGATATTTTATGAGTGGGGGAGTTGGGGTGGGGGGGTGAGGGCGGGTCGTGAAGGCGTTCGCGTGACACAAGTAGATTTGATGATATAATGAATCTCAGGTGGGTTTGTGAAAGTATTATAGCTGTTATTATTTTTTCAGGCCATGACATGTAATGGCATCTGTATTCATTGAAATGTATTTCTAATTTGATATCCACTGGCTAGTCATCCAGCGCATTTTAAAATGTTAGGCTCTAAGAGCGATTTTATTGTGAGTGTTTGTTTTTGGAATACAGTACCATGTGCGTGCAAATCAGAGTATACTGTAGAGATTACTGTTCTTGCGGATTTTCTTTATACAAATACCTATGTTATAGGAACCTCTGTCTGCTTATGTAATTGCTTTCTCGTAGATAGGATATCCTATACCTCGTTCATGGAATCAAGTATACACATTGTGATAAGGACTGCAGCCACATGGAAAGAGCTAGTGAGACTTCACAGAAAGGTCTCAGGACGAGAATATAAATAGTATGTTCAGGTCCGTGTTAGGAAACGTCTGATGAGGCACTTATAGTTATAATTAGGAGGAAGAGGCAAGAAATGACTATAGACAAGCAGGAAAAGGGTAACTAGCCCCCCAGTTGTATGTGTGAGAGTTCGTTTTTTTTTTCTTCCTTTCTTTTTCCATGACACGGAAGGACATTAGAATGGTATATTGAAAATATTTCGGTCTGGGAATTACTGATACATTTACATTTAACTGCGTAATTAATTCAAATGATGATGAGCGTAATGGCTAATTCAAATATAATTGCCACTGACTCTGTATTTATGGGAATGAGGAGTGGGCTTCAACTGAATTTAGTTTATCCTTTGAAGGTCTTGCATATTGATATTCACATTAAAACGTATATGTTTCAGCCCCTTACCTACGGCACAGGTAAGGGCACAATAAGTCTGTTAAGAATGTATGTGCATATATTTCCACGATCTGGCCAGGCAATGGAAACAAACACATGACTCGCGATGACTGTTTGCCTGATCTCCTTTTCAACTACAACCATATGAAATAGAATACCTTTCTTTGCCTTGCAACCTGATGTGATCACCAGGCAGAGGGTGTGAGGAGAGTGAGGTTGAGACGGGGTCGGTAATCCTTTTAAATTGTGTTGTCGAGGTGTTGCACAACACTCAGATGAATCGGCTTCGCCAGTAGGTAAATCAGGCAGCATAATCATTTGTAATCCAGAATACTATAGTTATCCAGTGAAATTATACGTCACGCAATGCAAAGAGTACAACACCGCAGTCAGAGGCATTCGTTGCAGCGGTCAACCTAATATAAAATCTGCAGTGAAACTTCGCTTTATCAGCAGTGCACAGTGCGTGCAAGGATATTCATTAAGTTTATCCAGCGTTCAGACACAATGATTATCAAACTGCAATTTTCTACTGAGGGTATTTAACTACTATTTGCATCAGGGTTCTATATTTAACTTACATGA
>NC_061827.1:26627807-26632807 GCF_019202785.1 Penaeus chinensis | reverse complement strand
AGAGAGAGAGAGAGAGAGAGAGAGAGAGAGAGAGGGGGGGGGGGGGGGAAGAGAGAGAGGGAGAAAGCAGAAGAGCGAAGGAACGAAAGAAAGATCCAGAGATAGAATGAGAAATAGAGAAAGAGAGTGAAAGACAGGCCGGGCGAATCAGCTGATAGAAACAAAGGCCCTTTTACGAGCGCGCACATGTCCTTCCAGCCGGGGATGATTCCGTACGTGATGATGCTGTTCAATACGGTGCGGATGATCCACTCCATCTCCAGGTATTACAACACGTCGGAAAAGCTGTCGGCGCTTCTTATCAAGGTGCTCAGTTGTGTTCTGTTATTAGTATTATCATTATCATTATTGCTGTTATTGTTATCATTATTATTAGTAGTAGTAGTTGTAGTATCATTACCATTGCTTTTGTTATAGTTATTGTTACTGTCATCGTCATTGTCATTATCATTGTTACTGTCAATGTTATGTTATTGATATTGTTATTTTGTCATTATTATTATTATTATCATTATTATTATCATTATCATTATCATTATCATTATCATTTTCACCATCATCATTATCATTATTATTAATATTATTATTATTATTATTATTATTATTATTATTATTATTATCATTATTATTATCATTATTATTATCATTATAATTATTATTATTATTATCATTAATATTATTATTATTATTATTATTATTATTATTATTATTATTATAACCTTTATTATTATTACCATTATTATTATTATTATTATTATTATTATTATTATCATCATCATTTTAAATTTTTATTATCATTATCATTTTTATTATTGTTATCATTATTATTAATATCATTATTATCATTACTTTTTTAACTGTTATTATCATTATCATTGTTGTTGTTCTTATCATTATTATTATTGTTATCTTTATTATTAATATCATTATTATTAATATAATTATTGATAATATTATTATTATAATTATTATTTTATTATTATTATTATTATTATTATTATTATTATTATTATTATTATCATTATTATTATCATTATCATTACTATTATTATTATTATCATTATCTTTATTGCTATCATTATTATCATTATCATTATTACTGTTATTGTTCTTATCATCAGCAGTAGTAATAATATCACTGTCGTCATTATCATCACTATTTTTATCACCATCTGCTAATAAGACTCCAAATACTACAACTATGCTCGTATCTCTTTCTCTCAAATATATATATTTTTTCTAATACATATTTTAAGTAGATTTTTTAAATGGAATTTCCCTTGACAGATCACAAACCAGATGATTCGATCGTGTCAGGTTTACATTTCCTGTCAAGGTCAGCTGTCCATCTGGTCGCAGCCAAGGTCGGTCGTCAGGGAGAAGATCCAGCAGTGCATCAAGCTGAGCTCCACTTACAGAACGGCTTACCAGAAGACAAAGGTACTGCCTCGGGTTTTACTTTGGCGCCATTAAGATTGGCATCAAATGGCAAGTCTCGGGTCCCAGTTGTGTGTAGATGAACAATTGCTGCCCCGCCTGCCTTCAAGTTGTAATTCTCAAAAGTTGTAATTGAGTTCTTAAATCAGTCTATCTCTTCTCTCACGAAAGCAGCGCCAACACAGTCTGTTTAGGGTTGGTCATCAAAGCAACATGGCGGAACCAGATCAACTGACTCCCTCAGTCTGCCCCGAGCTGGAATCAGGTGGCCGAAGGCTCAGGCGGAAATTATAACTTGTCGCCCTTTTGTTCCGCTGTAGGAGAAGCTGGAGGCCATGCCGGGTGAGCGCCCCTTCAGCTTCAGCGAGCAGTATGTGTTCGGGAAGTTCGAGGCCTTCTGCTGCCGCCTCGCCAACATCACGAGGCTGTTCGACGACATGGACAAGTTCTCTGGGTTCTTTGAAGGACGAGCTGAGTGTGAGCTTTCCTTGCTGTTAATTTGATGTCTGCCAGAGTTAGTCAGTATGAAATGTGCTGCTATACTAAGTAAATCATATCTTAAATGAGTTTCTTAATTAATATTTGTTTGACTAAGTAAAGAGTGAACTATCAATTATAATGTAAATCGTTGTATCATATTAGATAACACAGGTGTCTGAGGTGTATAGTAACGAGTAGTGCAATTGTTTCTTAATATATCACAACACTTTTGCCTTAGCAGGATATGTAAGCACTGACGTAAATAATCTTAAATAAAGTGGTGTTAAATATCATGTACCTGAAGGTTCCAGTGCCCGAGTCACCTACTGAGCCTTGACCAGAGTCTGGCTCGATTTTCTTATGCTCTAATAGTACCTTTGACTCGACAGCTGGACGTGCAGGTGATGTTAAGTACAAGTAAAGATAAAGTTTTCCGAGCTCGCTCCATTGCCCAGGTCTGAAGAGCCCAGCCTTATCCCTCCCTCCTAGCCTTGTCCTTTGCCCGTGTCCCTCCCCAGCCGTGTCCTTTGCCTCGCTCACATCCTCTCTCCACCCCCCCCCCCGCCCCCACGCTCTCAGACCGGGCCAGATCAAGCATCCGCAGTCTTGTCACGATCACAGCCTCAATGCTAATTCTATTTTTTTAAATCAGTATAAGGAACTTGCCTGAAGATGGTTCAGGTATCTTCTGGTTTAGATCTTTGTTTGTTTGTTTGTTTTTCAATCATAAGACTGATAGATACTTATAACAACTGCATTCCCTGAACATCTTCATTAGTTTCAATTAATTGTAGTTTAATATGGTTAGCAGATTAGATTTGCTTAACATGCAATAATCACTTATAAATAGAACTGTGTCAGAGTCCCACAATCATAATCCTCTATCATTATTTAACTGTTTGATAAGCTGGTCCGTGAATATTTACTCGTGATGCATTGATTCAGTCTATATATGCTAAAAGTAATACACTGCAGCAGTCAAGTGCAAGAATCTCTGACGCGTGTTCTCGTATTGTGGCGGCTCTAAATACCGGCTTTGAAACATACACTGATCCATCTCTTTTTTATCTTTGGTATGATGGCGCATGCCAGCGGATGGTCTCTCCCCACAGCATTGCTCCCCATGGAAACCGGTAAGTAGAGGTCGGGAGCGTCCACTTTGTCTTCTGCTCTCCTTTGCGGACAAATGTTTCCTATATTTGAGTTGAATTTCCATCCTTTTCCTTATCCCAGAAACCCATTCCTCCTCCACAATCCCTGACAATGCCCCACAGACACCTACCCAGCCGTTGTAGTTCTCCAGCCGCTCTTCACTTCACATTCCGCCTCCCCGATGAACTCCAAGGACAGGATGTTACTTCCACCATTTGTCACCAGTTGATGCTAGTGTTTCCTTTGAGACCACGACTGCAACTATACTGTGATTTTAAAATGGCTAACACTTGATTCCTTAATCCGAGCTTTACACTGAACAATAATTGTAACAAAAGATGCTCGAACTATTATTTTCAGACTTGAAGCTAAAACGAAGTAACTGGCAGTGTTAAGATGTGTTTCCTTTTGAAGAGCCGTTATCGATTGTTGTGTGATCGTAAGCATATTTTAGTACAATTTTTTAAAAGCATGACTCCAAGCTTTACATATTTTGTACCCTTTGAAAATGGGCATCCCAGCTTCCATGTCTATCCCAACCAGAATCACATATAAAGGAATACAATTACGACTTAAGTTCGCACAAATTCAAATCATTACAGGCAATTTAAGATCACAAGTTAGCTCCCTGTCGTGCTCTCTGAATTCATTCATTGTAAATAAGTCTACTTTTGCATTACACACACGCTCGCTACCATTACTACTTTCCTCCAGATGTTGCCTGATGTACACCATGCATCCAGCCACTATACATGTACTGCAGATGACACTGTTTACTGCTCTTTCCTCTCTTATACCTCATACATATTTTGCTAAACCAGGTGTTGCAAGAGATCTTCGCGAAACTACAGAGCATGACATGACAAACACTTCGAGCGAATTGTTGGCGAGACTTGCGAGGCTGTGTCCTTTGCGGATTACAAGGCGTTTTCCTGTTATTCCTGTTGGTTATTTTGCTTTAATTGTCCGAAGTCAATGTCTTAAATACAACAGTTATTATTTTACGATTAAATAAACACATGCATACTGTTATGGGCATCCTTATATATGTAGAATGAGTGTTTTATGTTGAAATAGAACTTGCTTACAGGCGCAAAACAGAGAGAGAGTGAGAGAGAGAAAGAGAGTGTGTGAGAGAGAGAGAGAGAGAGAGAGAGAGAGAGAGAGAGAGAGAGAGAGAGAGAGAGAGAGAGAGAGAGAGAGAGAGAGAGAGAGAGAGCGAGAGAGCGAGAGCGAGAGAGCGAGAGCGAGAGCGCGAGAGCGAGAGCGAGAGAGCGAGAGAGTGAGATGGAGAGCGAGAGCGAGATAGATTGAGAGAGAGAGAGAGAGAGAGAAAGAGAGAGAGGGAGAGAGAGAGAGAGAGAGAGAGAGAGAGAGAGAGAGAGAGAGAGAGAGAGAGAGAGAGAGAGTTTATTTCCATATATACAAACAGGAGCAATCATTATACAATATGTGGAAGACTTCAGCAAACAGGTAAAGTGATAGACATACTCACAGTACACGTTTACATACATAGGCAGTAAATCATATCGCATTTAAATTTCCTGCAGGAATATATCACTGGAAGTGTCACCATGGCAAGCAATGCCTTCGACGGAGTACTTACATGTACTCTTCCCACACAGACTATCATCAGTGACGGTCATACGGTGGTCACTGTAAACGTTACGAGGCTGTTGACGTAACCTCGTGATATCAGTAAGTTCTGTTAATTACATGAACTGTTACTTACAGGAGTACTGTAACTATGCCACGGAATAAAACCAGTAATATTGGGATAGAAGCCTTACTTTTTTCCCTGTAGCAATAAAGGCAAAGGATTGTGGTCATGACCTCCCGGACTGCAGCGCCGAAGCGCTTGGGCGGAACTCATGTTTGTATTTTTAAAGGTTGTAATCAACCCGTTTGTTTTATATATATTTGAAGTGACA
>NC_061827.1:26602807-26607807 GCF_019202785.1 Penaeus chinensis | reverse complement strand
TCCAAAACAGGTGAGTCTGGGCCTTTGGGCTACTGTACATTCAACTCTTTTTCCAATCTACTATGTTGGTCTTGCAATAACATGATATTAAATCCAAAGTGAGTTGCCAGATTGAAAAAAATAAAACGAGTCCCACCTTTATCACCTGCTGAAACAGTAAGTAGGCTGACTTAATCAATTGGCTGCTTTAAGAAGAGTTCATCCCGGAAGGTAACTCCACAATTCCAGATGTCGCAAACTACCTAAAGGCCTAAAGGAATGGCCGGCCTTCAACGCCCTCAAGAAGACGATCGACGACTTCAACGACATGTGTCCGCTCCTAGAACTCATGTCCAACAAGGCCATGAAGCCCCGCCACTGGCAGCGCATAGCGGAGGTCATCAACAAGCCCCTCGACGTGGACAGCGAAAACTTTTGCCTCAGGAATATCATGGACTCGCCTCTGCTACAGTTCAAGGAAGATATAGAGGTAAGGAAAAGCTAGCTCAGTGGTCGCCTTGAACAATATTGGTTAGAAGGAACACACACATACACACACGCGCGCGCGCGCGCATACACGCGGTCTTCCAACGTTTCTCCTTTGTTAAAAGTAAAATGCACTGAGGTAAAAACCGGAAATTCCCACCCTCCCTTTCCAGGACATCTGCATCTCGGCCGTGAAGGAGAAGGACATTGAGGCTAAGCTGAGGATTGTGACGAACGAGTGGGCAAGCCACGACCTGACCTTCTCCACCTTCAAGAACCGCGGCGAACTGCTGCTGCGAGGCGACACGACGGCTGAGGTCATAACGCAGCTCGAGGACTCGCTCATGGTGTTGGGGTCCCTCTTGTCCAACAGGTGCCTCTTTTCTTTCATATTCATTTCGGAACATGGCGATTGCAGGGGTTAATGGCATTTGGATTTTCTATTCTAACGCCACAATGAATCTCAATGTTCCCAGGTACAACGCTCCGTTCCGGAAGCAGATCCAGAAGTGGGTGAGCGATCTGTCTAACACCAATGAAATTCTGGAACGGTGGTTGTTTGTTCAGAATCTCTGGGTTTATCTCGAAGCTGTGTTCGTCGGCGGAGACATCGCGAAGCAGCTTCCTAAGGAAGCCAAAAGGTATGCGTGCGGATACTTGAGAAGGGTTCCTCTAGACACCAATTAAGAGAATGTATCCGATTATAACTTTCTTTTATTTAGACATGTATATCAAAACATGAAATACTCGAGTTGCAAACACTCATGAGATGTTTTAATAAACTCAAGTTGAAAGATTATTATCAATCAATTTTTGCATGCAATATCTGTTTGGTCAGTTAATAATTACATATATATATATATTCTATAAACACACCATTTGTAGAATTATTTATGTAATGCTTCATAGTTCTTAGCGTGTGACCTTGCATATGCAGAATTCCAGTGGAACATCGAAGGGACGTAACAGGAACATTATATACAGGGAGTGACTTTTGTGTTCCAGATTCTATGTCATTGACAAGAGCTGGCAAAAGATCATGGTTCGCGCCCACGACAACCCCAACGTGGTGGCCTGCTGCGTCGGGGATGACATGCTGAAGCAGCTACTGCCGTACCTGCAGGACCAGCTAGAGCTCTGTCAGAAGAGCCTGTCAGGGTACCTGGAGAAGAAGCGCCTCATGTTCCCCCGCTTCTTCTTCGTGTCTGACCCAGCCTTGCTCGAAATTCTGGGTCAGGCCTCAGACTCGCACACCATCCAGGCTCACCTCATGTCAATCTTCGACAACACCAAGACCGTCCGCTTTCATGAGCAGGACTACGACCGGATCACCGCCATCTCTTCGTGTGAAGGGGAGATGGTTCAGGTGAGCTGAACGTTGTGTCGCAGAAGAATCTTGGTCACTCACACATGATTTGCTTGTATACTTGTGTGATAAATTCAGTATGCATGTCTGTCTTTTTTCATTCACTCCTTGACAATATATAACACAAATGATAAAGTATGCTGCCCTTATAGTAAAACGCTTGTGTGTTGCACAGCTTGAGAAGCCGGTGCGGGCAGAGGGCAGTGTTGAGGTGTGGCTCATGAAGCTACTGGTCATGTGTCAGCAGTCTGTCCACGGCATCATCCGCCAGGCGCACCACGTCATCCAGGACCCTGACCTGAACGTCCTGCGCTTCTTGGAACAGTTCCCAGCACAGGTCTTATTATAGTAGTTTGGTTTTATCCAGGAGCAGATCGCTGCGCTTTTACCGTTTTCTAAGGAAGTATGTTTTGATATAATGATTTTGAGCATTTTTTCCGCTTTCCTCGCCGATCCTTTACACTCTTTAGCTCACTCAGTTAATGGCGTTCTGGCCTTTCTACAGGTGGGCATCCTGGGGCTGCAGATGATCTGGACGAGAGACTCGGAGGCCGCGCTGACGCAGTCTCGCGCTGACCGCCGGGTCATGGCCGAGATGAATAATCGTTTCCTGGATCTTCTCAATCTTCTTATTAATCAAACGACGCGTGACTTGGAACCTGTACAGAGGACCAAATACGAAACGCTGATCACTATCCATATCCATCAGAGGGACATTTTTGACAGTCTGGTTAGTAGTATGATTGATCTTACATGACAGTGAGTGCAAAAGGATGTGTACCGTAATGCATGCATATCATGGCATACTGTATCTGAACTTTGGCAGTGTCGAAGGAATGTGCGGTCGGTGTCGGACTTCGATTGGCTGCGTCAGTGCCGAATCTACTTCCGCGAGGACATGGACAAGACCAACATCGTCCTCACCGACGTCACCTTCCACTACCAGAACGAGTTCGTGGGCTGCACCGAGCGCCTCGTCATCACGCCCCTCACGGATAGGTAGGGAGCAAGAACAGGATGGGGCACTTGTGCAAAGAGGAACTCCTATTTGTACGGAAAACAAGTACATGCACACACATAAGTGGGTGAATTTGTGCCTGTGCCTGTCTATCTATATCAATGCCTGTTATATGTTTCTATAAAAGTATGTCAATCTCTTAATCTATTTATATCTTTATTTTTATACATGCTATCTACCATCTTATCTATATCTATATCTAAATGTATATCTAAATGTATATCTAAATCTACATCTACATAATAAATAAAAAATAAAAATATATGTACACACACATGCGCACATATATATATATATATATATATATATATATATATATCATCACCATTATCAGCCTGTATCAATCCACTGCATGACATAGGCCTCTCCCAACTTTTTCCAACTTTGTCTGTTGTGTGTTTTTTGTTTCCAGTTTTGGCTCCCAAATCTTGTCATTGGTCTGGCCTTTGGCCTCTTTATGTTATCTATAGCCCAGTCTGTTACTTTCTTTGTCCATCTGTTGTCTTGTCTCCGACATATATGACCTGTCCATTGTCAATTTTTCTTTTTGATGTCCCAAAGTATACATTCCACTTTTGTGTGTTCCCTGATCCATGTTGCCCTCATCCGAACTTTTAGGCTAATTCCCAGCATCAACCTCTCCATCCCTCTCTGGGCACTTCTTAGTTTCCTCTCCAGTAATTTGGTTGTAGTCCATGTTTCTGATCCATAGGGTTATAACTGAGGCATTGGTTAAAGACTTAAAGGCGCTCCAGCCTAGACTGATGCGTCGCTTAACTTTCTCTCCGCTAGATGTGTTTGTCTGTACGAGTTGCCCTAGGTATATATACTTGTGCACTATCTCTACCGCTTTGCCTTGTACATTTATTTGTTCGAACTGAACATGATCTTAGTCTTTTTCTTGTTCATCTCTATTCAGATCGTTTATTAGTTGCTGCATTCATTGAAGAGAACAATATCAACTGAAAATTGTTTAGGTATTCGTCTCCAACTTTGATACCCTTTGCGTTCCATTCTAGCTTCTTGAATATTCCCTCAAGGCAAGCTGTAAACAGTTTTGGTAAGATGGTATCACCCTGTCTAACACCTTTTTTAATTGACATTTTATCGGTTTCCGTGTGTGCTGGTATTTATACAGAGCCAAATGCCCTTTCATAATCGATAAATGCCATCCTATATTCGTTTATTGTTTCTCTTATTTGGATGAGCGTGTGGACGTGGTCTGTTGTTGAGAATCCACTGTGAAAGCCTACCTGTTCTCTAGGCTGGTTAGAATCCAGACTGTCAGAGATGCGAGTTGCGATGACTTTTGTGAACAGTTTGTAAGTAAGTGAAAGGAGGCTAATGGTCGGTAGTTTTTTAGATCCTTTCTATCCCCTTTTTTATGCATCAAAATAATTGTTCCATTTTTCCAGGCTTTCAGAGTTTCTCATTTGAGAACGCATTTGTTAAAAAGATTGGCTAGTTTCACTGTTGCAATTTCTCCTGCATCTATTATAATGTCTATACTAATTCCGTCTTCACCTGGTGGTTTCCCTCTCTTCATGCCTTTAAGCTCTCTCCTTATTTCTTCTGTTGTGATGTTAGTTACGTCTCTAGGTACCGCGTTTGCTTCTATCCGTGGCTGTTCATCTGAGTTGTATAGATTCCTGTAAAAGTCTTCCACTACTCTTATGATTGCATTCTTATTAAATGCCACTTCTCCGTCTGGTTTCTTTATTGCATACAACTGATTTCTCCCTAATCAGATCCTCCATTTAGCTGTTTTCATGCTGGTACCTGAGATCACTGTTCTATTTATTATTCGAGTACTGAATTACCGTACACCTTCTCTCTTCTGTTTATTTATAGTTTTTGTTAGTTCAGATAATTCTATTTTGTCCCTGTTTAACGATACTTTCATGACCCGACGTTTTTGCATAAGTTGTTTAGTTTCTACCTAGAGCTTGACAGGGCTTTGCTTGACGTTCTTAACACCTACTTTAAATGCAGCTTCCTTTATTATGTCACTGAATTTTTTGTTGATTTAGTCAGAGTTGGGATCGTCGCTGAGAAGTGAATATCTGGATGATTGTTTAGGTTAAATTCTGTCGCTCTGGTCTTCAAGTTGGCTAAATTTTCGTATGACTGTACCTTTCCCTTCTGAGGTGT
>NC_061827.1:26585307-26600307 GCF_019202785.1 Penaeus chinensis | reverse complement strand
CTCCCGGTGCTGTCGGTGGCGGCGCAGCAGATCGCGGTGGTCCACACGTGCAAGAAGGAGCGCCGCAAGACCTTCACCTTCACGGACGGTGACCTCATTACCATGAATCCCGAGTTCGGAATCTTCCTGACCATGGTGAGTCGCCGAGCACTCTGCGCTGCTTGGCCTTTGCCGCTCTCTTTATGTAGAAATGGCTTCTTCTTTTCTTTGTGCGGGTATTGAAGTGGGAATGTCTCTGTAAAATATTAAAAGCCCGTAGGTGATTTTCACTGTACAGTTCTTTATAACATATTACAGTATCTTCATATGTAGACTATTAAAGATTATATTTTTCAAAGTGACCTCCTACTTGAAAATATTAAATGAGTCCTACGTGGACAATTTTGATGTTTCATTAGACCTCAAATCTTTATTGGCTTTGAAAAACGTAACTGTTTCGATCCCTGTATTTGCAATAGTTCTTTACTTGCTCACTATTCACCCCCCCCCCCCCCCCCCCGCAAGAAAAAAACAAGGTTAATTTCACAAAATAAAACAATTCAGATGAATACAAAATGCACAGATAAACTTTATCAAATTCAGTAATAATGACAAATTCTGATAACCTACGACTAAAATATTTCAAAGATATGTTCATATTAAACACATTCTCATTCTAGCACTTAAAAAATAATCCATTGTAGATACCCACAACTACTTAAAGATTTATAAATTTTTACTTTCTAACTTGGTTACAAGTATGCTCCAAAGTTAAATAGAGTTGACTGATAACTTGGTGATCTAAAGCATTTCGCAAGCCCGATGCACTCTCAAATCTAAATATCTGTACGATCAGCAAAAAAATAGACAATACCGGCTAAGCGAAGGAGGAGTAATAATCACTCTGGCGGTGATCTCATGAGGCCAGGAGGGCATCTGAACCGACTTCACTGGCTGACTGACCTCAGAGAGTCAGCGTTTGAGGCACTGCAGTGACCACGATGCCTCAAACCGTGGCCCAGTTGTGCTGATTCTGATCCCGCTGGTCTACTGTCAGGGAATCCGGAATTCATAACAAAAGACAATTTTACTAAGAAAGTGAGCAAAGATAGCTCACTAGGCTGTCCACTTAATTACTTTTTTATCAGCTAGAATCATTGAATTAATTTTCCACGGTGCGACCCCATGATTTTTGTTTAGCTCCTCTCGCTTATCCGATTTTTAGTAAAAATCACTTCAAAATACCAGTTAAACTAACGTTGTAATGGAAGCATCATTTGGCTTTCATCGATATTGATAAAGCAAGTAGCTGAGGAATACTAAATATAAAATACTGACATACATTTGGCTGTTAATTCACCTCTTTATTAATTCCTTGGTTTTTAGAATCAGTGATGGCTAAATAAATAAATAAGAAATGAGAAAGTAAATAAATCTGAAAAACATCATGACCCTTTGCTGATTGTACAGAACTTCGCCTTGGAATGCTTGCCTCGGAATAAAGGATTCGACAGTTTTGAGTTTAATGCCTTTGATGCTTATTGTGCCTTAGTTGTTGAGAATAGCAGTTTCACTGAGCTCTTTAATCTTCATATACACACTACAGGTACTGTTAATCTAAACTATGCACATATTTGATGCTGCAAATTACCAGTTTCTAAGAATGATAACCAAGTCCTATACAAGACGAAACTTCATTAAATTGCTGTCTCACAATCGGCAAGTTCTTTTACAGGTCATTCGTCAGTTATGTATTGATAGTAATTCTGTATCCTTCAATGTGTCTGGCAGAACATAAACACAAGGAGCAAATACCAGGTAACTACTTCACTCATGCCATCATTGCCAAAAGTGGTGAGGTCTCGTTTGATCCATTCCCGTCCTACTCTCCTTTTTTCCTCCCTGCTTAACCCTCAGTATTTTTCTTTCTTTATAATACCCTCTTCGTTTCGTATGCCCTTCTTTATCCTCCTTTTTGTGGTTCTCCCTTTTTGCATTTCTTCCCGTCCCTCTTTTGTTTTACTTTCCCCCTTTTCCATTAGCTTCTCGCAGACTTCTTTTACAATCTGTCCTATTCCTTTTACTTTCAACACTTTCTCTGTTAGTGAAATCATCCCTATTATACACAGAATCATATGGTCATTTCATCCGTAGTTGCGCACCCATTATATGTCAATATGAACTCATTCATACAAACTCTTATATACACTGTCCACTTTACCGTGCAATGTGTTCTTACTTACACTGTCTACTCCGGTCCTACACTGTTCACTCAGACTTGTGCTGATCGCTCTAACACTAATCCCTCCAATACTGCTCACTTTAACTTTACCTTTTTCGTTCAAATTGAAGCTGTTTGTTCCGCTCTACCCCCAGTAGCCCTGTATTTTTTGTGATTTCTGCCTTTAGTCGAAGTAACACAGTTCTTTGCTTGCCACTAGTGCCATGCAATGTAAGCCTACTTTATTTATCATCAACGAGGTTTCAAGCTCACGTGTTGATATTTTGGTCTTTACGAGATATTTATATATTCTTTTACAAATGTAATCTTATAACTCTGTAACATTTGAATTCGTTATTCGTTCAGTTTACATGGTTCCTCATATAAAAAATAGGAACAGCTGAAAAGTATATGAAATACTTCTTTTACTATATGTACAACTTTAAAAGCGATAGTTTATAACCAGTTTTAGCAACAATTTTGCTTGTTTGTCAACAATATTATAAACTATAATATTGCGAGGTCAGGCTAAAAGGCTCTTACATGAAAGAAAAAAATATATGTTAAGGCAATTGCAACTTGTAGTATATTGTGACTTTCTTTGAAAGAACACATAAAGCTGATAAAGTCTGTGAAGACAGCCACTGCATGTGACTTGACTGTCATCGTGCCCTCTTAAACTTTTCTCTCTCACCTGGCAGGTGGCCAAAGACGGCAATAAACAGGTAAAGTGCCTGGCTTCATTAACATGTTGCAATGCCACTAATTTCCTATGGTCTTACCTATCTCTATCTCTTTCACAGAAACCGTTGCTTGGCCGAAAACACTTATCATTAATTTGAGCAGCCTGTACACTGATTTTAGTATGTGATTGTTATGGGTGTGTATGTGCGTGGTTGTGGATATGGGTGTACAGCTTAAAGCATCGAACCACAACACATTTTCCGAACTGCGCCACCACAAGTGAATGAACTACCACAGCACAACAGAAATGAAACACTACAACACAATAGTACAGAATTGCGCCACTCCACAACTACACACCACTTTTGCAGCTATACTGAACCATACAGTACTCTTGCATCATATTTTCACTTCTACACTTACAATGCCAAAATTGGATCTGAAGTTCCGGGTCTGAAATTTTCATATATAAAGATAATGTGCTTGTTTGACCTCCGCCAGCCCAGTGTGAACAACAGTTCCTGATGATCACATTTGCATGTCACCGAAAAGTTGGCAAGGAAAGTTTTTTTTGATGATGTAATATAAGAAGAAAAATTAAATCGGTCGAGATTCGATCGGCACTGAAAAAGAGCGCAGCTTTTTTTTTTATAGACTTCAAAAACATCCTGCACTGAAATATACCGTCATGATTTATAAAGAAATCCATTTCCTCACTTCGACTCCATGTCACGCATGCGTCATTCACTCCCGGCTAATTTCATGTCCTCGCTTTTTTGGTATGAGCAGACCCTTGGTCGTTCTGCTTACTGGCAATTTTTAGGGTCCAAAAGGTGCTTTTTACCTGATGTATATTTTCATCCCCCTGGACTGTACATACACACCGTCATTCGAGTGATTTTTCGCGATGGATTTTTTTCTGCGTAGAGAACTCTTTCATTACAGGATGTTATTTTTCTAGAGGGTCCCGTGAGGCATGCTAACCGGCGACCCTCTGCGTAGGGGCTGCTGCATGCTGGCGCCTCTCACTTAACCTTCCTTGTTTTTCTGTGTGTATATACTTACCCTCCCCATCACTCCTCCATATCTTGCCCGCGTCACGCTGCTGCTTCCACACTGCGTGCCTCTAGAATCTGGGGTACCACGGCCGCCAAGAACTGCCAGAGAATCTGAAGATCCAGTTCCGAAACGTGGCGATGATGGTGCCAGATCGTCAAATTATCATAAGGGTCAAGTTGGCGTCTTGTGGTTTCCTGGAGAACATCACTCTGGCCCGCAAGTTCTTCACGCTCTACAAGCTCTGCGAGGAGCAGCTTACTAAACAGGTGATGCTTATTCTTTATTGACGTGTCGAAGGGATAAATTTCCATATGAAACAATTTTATTGTAGGCATTCAATGTTCTGTCCATGGACATAATCTATCCTGATTTCAAGACCAGGTGTTTCCTATTATTTTCCCCTATGTAGTTTTATTGAGAGCAAACATATTTTTTCCAGAAATTCTAGAATGCATTCACAGCCATTTCCATATCTTGTTCCTCACTTTCTTTTCTACTTTCACTATTACGACTGTAATATAGTTATCAGCGTCTCTTCTGTGCAGGTCCACTACGACTTCGGGCTCCGCAACATTCTGTCCGTCCTGCGAACCCTGGGCGCCGCGAAGAGGGCCAACGCCAAGGACTCGGAGTCAACCATCGTCATGCGGGTTCTCAGGGACATGAATCTCTCGAAGCTAGTCGGTAAGTGCAAGCTGCGGTATGTTTTCACTCAGATAGCTCTTTAGTACGATAATGATGGTGCGAATTGATTGGCTTATACTACCTCATTGCGAGATAATGGCTGTCTGTATTCGCATCGTGTTTTTTGGTTTTGATCCACATTGAATGGCATCAGAAAGAACTCATATGAGCAGATGCGGTTGTCTGATTCTCTCTTTATAATGCACGAACACTATTCCTAAAATCTATTCAAACAAATAACCATATAGTTTTCTTTCGGCAGACGAGGACGAGCCGCTCTTCATGTCCCTCATCGATGACCTGTTCCCCAACATGGCCCAAGAAAAAGGATACAACAACCACCTCACCAGTAACATCGCTGAGATCGTGGTCGAACTCGGCCTTATCCAACATGCGCCCTGGCAACTGAAGCTCATTCAGGTAGGTCCAGGTTGCATATTGCTTTTAACAGTCTTGGACAAAACAAAGATGAAGCATTGAGGAACGATGTAAGTCTACCTCTATGTGCATGTGGTTAATGATTCTGCAAAAGTACTTTACTATACATGATTCATTAGATATACATTTCTTTATAACCTAAACTTACTGTAAAGCTAATTATAATGCACTTATATAAGATTGCATTAACGACGAGACAAAGTAAAGCAGCTGCAAAAGTCATCCTTGACAATTTCTCGCAGCTGTTCGAGACCCAGCGTGTCAGACACGGCATGATGACGCTCGGGCCCAGCGGAGCCGGGAAGACAACGTGCATCCAGGTCCTCATGAAGGCCCTCACAAAGATGGGGCAGCCCCACAGGTGGGGGTCGGCAGTGCTTAATAGCACTTTGGTGCACGAAAATAAATACAGGGGTAGTAATATATAGTTAACATAAAATAGTTTCAGCTGTTATAACATACATGCAACATTTTTGCAAACCCAAATACTGTCACTGATTTTAGATAATCGCCATTTTGC
Organism: Penaeus chinensis; assembly: GCF_019202785.1. NCBI lineage: Eukaryota > Metazoa > Arthropoda > Malacostraca > Decapoda > Penaeidae > Penaeus > Penaeus chinensis. Next base: position 26,594,722 of record NC_061827.1, on the reverse strand, counting down.
CGTCGTCCTCACCAGGTATTTACTTGTACTTAGCTTTACCAGTGTTAAGGCAATGCCATCTGTGTGCCAATGGCCTCGTGGTTCCACAGGGAGATGCGCATGAACCCGAAGGCCATCACGTCCGCGCAGATGTTCGGGCGGTTGGACGTGGCCACCAACGACTGGACGGACGGCATCTTCTCCACGCTCTGGAGGAAGACGCTTAAAGCGAAGAAAGGTGACGTTCACTAACATTTATATTCTGGCTGAAGAGAATTAGATCTCGCGTTACTGAAAAAATAGGAACTGATATAGTTTCCGGATTTGTTCCTCGTTAAGTGAACTCCCTCAGCCAGTAGTTTTTTTTGTTTTTTTTTCTAAATGATTAGATATTGTTGTTCTGAGAATTTACGTAAGTTCTCAGCAGTTTATCACAGGCACTTTTTTTTACATTGACGGTAGCTATATCATAAAAAAATATTATTATAGATTGATATGACTCTTCATCTTCATTCACCATTCTGTAAAATATTCTGGCTAAAATATTACTCTGTGACATGATGACTTCAGGCGAGCATATCTGGCTAGTACTGGATGGCCCCGTCGACGCCATCTGGATTGAGAATCTCAACTCTGTGCTGGACGACAACAGGACGCTGACGCTGGCCAACGGAGACCGAATCCCGATGTCGCCCTGCTGCAAGGTCATCTTTGAGCCGGCCAACATTGACAACGCTTCTCCCGCGACGGTGTCCAGGAACGGGATGGTGTGTGGCCCAGCAACTCTCACCTCCGAGCTGCATCTCATCTGAATCTGTGCATTATGAATGTCACTATTACCCCCTCAAAAAGAAAAAAGAAAAAATACATAGCTCAGCTGGTCCATTGAATCTTTCTTAAGATGTTTTAGTGTATGATAATGTTCCTATTTTTGTTTGAACTAAGAGAACCTTCGCTGTTTCTCATCCGTGCAGGTGTACATGAGTTCGTCTGGACTGGACTGGCAGCCCCTCCTGCAGGCGTGGTTAAGGACGCGTCCCCACTATGAGCAACCAATAATCAGTGACCTCTTCGCAAAGAACTTTTTGTCGCTGTTCACGTGGTGCAAGCAAAACCTGCGGCTTTGCATTCCCATCCTGCAGGTTAATGTTATCACACAGGTGTGCATAGCTAACATTTTGTTTTGTTATTTTCAGATGTGGCGATTTATTTCATGATTTCTTGACTTTATTTGAGCATAATGTTGGGTTTGTACAATACAGTTTTGAAGCAAATCCTGAATCAGTCCCCGCTATTGTTTGTCGAAAGCGAAAGCTAAAACGGAAGGTTCCGCTTTGAGCGCCCAAGGAGCAGCTGCCAGACCTCGTAGGGCCTCAGACAAAAAGTTCCCAAAATGTATTTTGCCTCATTTACAGCAGGGTTTGATCCTCACAAATGGAATAATGCGAAGCTTACAATTAATTGCCTTGGATGTACAGCAGATCCCCATCCCACCCATGTCTAAAAGCTTTTGTCAAGCTTAGAAGGAAATGAAGATATCAACAACGTTCCCCCACACAAAGAATCAGTTCTTGGAAGCAAAAGCTATATATGAGTAAAGAATTTGGAATCGCGTGCGGATCTATTTGAAGCAATGCTATTTTCTGACAACTGATCTCAGAGTGAGAGGTACAGACTTACTAAGACGAATGGATTCCTTTGTCTGTGAGCTAAACCAAGTGGTTCCCATGTAAATATAAAATGCCACTGAGGCCTCAACTCACTCTAGCTTTTCTTAGTGACATTTCAGATCCGCAACGTGGTGTGATGCCCACACTTCGTCGCCATTTTGTAAGATTAATGTAAATATTTTGGTATATTTAAAGAGATATTTTGTATAGAATAGTTAACCGAGTTTTTGACTTTTGACAGAATTTTGTGACGTCATTACATGATCTCTAAATGATCGTCAATCCTTACTTGTGTTTTCCATATGCAAGCTGCATGCTGTTACTTCCGCCTTCTGCAATTGTCAGGATACCTGCACTTTGTGCCTTTGGATGCAATGCACTTTGCTTTAGAGATTGTTACTCACTGCACTCCGTATGTCTGAGTTATATATGACCTATATAAATACATGTGCGTGTGTGTGTAGATAGATAGATGTGTGCGTATATGTATAAATAGATAGAAAGATAGACACATAGGTATATAGATAGATAAATATACAGATACACTAATGGATAGATAGATATATATATATATAGAGAGAGAGTGAGAGAGAGAGAGAGAGAGAGAGAGAGAGAGAGAGAGAGAGAGAGAGAGAGAGAGAGAGAGAGAGAGAGAGAGAGAGAGAGAGTGAATGTGTGAGTTAAAGAACCTTACTAAGCCTAGTTAATCTACCATCTTGATCTGAATATGCAAGACCACATAAATATGTAGTCAGTTATCCCTTATTTTTCATAGCTGCGTAATAACATTGACAGATATAAACTTAGGTGAAAACATACTGGTGTTGCACATTCTGCACAGTAGAAAGCTGCACATTGTTCACTGCCTCTCAGCTCCTGGCACGCCATGGCAGCACATATATTCCACATCAGACTAAATAATCTGTGAAATTAAAATGTCTTCTTTTTTATAGTTAGTCTAAGCATGTCTGATGATAGTGAGGAATAGGATGTGTCTTTTTCCTAGTGATTGATGAGCAATGTTACTTTAGCTGCATAAAGAAATCAGACATTATGACCATCACTCATATGCATGAATTTAAGATATGACATACGCATTAGGCCGTGTAATGGTGAATTAATAATAAAATCTCAAACGACTTAGAAACCCCGTTGATCTCACAGTGCATTGTGTCCCTAGGAATCGCGAATGGGGATGATGATCCAAGTTATTTTGCGCATAAAACTGATATTCTGCCCTCTAATTTGTTATACGCGTGGTTACAGTGTCTAGCAAGGCAAGCAAACAAATTAGAATTGATTTGTTGTACATCCATTCTCGAAGCAGTGTGTCGGTAAAATGTGTAAATACAAGGGCGGCTATGTCATGCTCTCCCTGATATAACGTTATCTTAGAACTAGTAAGAACTCACTGCTATTGTCATAGGTATCAGTAGGTAAGGAGGTATACAGTATGTAGTGCATGTCCCCTGTAGGAAAGTATGTAACTCCGTCTATCAATTCGGTGTATGTGATAAAATTTACATGCGACAATCATGCCGTAGTTGTGTATGGAAACAGTAAATGATTAATTGCCACAATGTCTAAAGCAGAAAACTGGCAAATCATACACCACGGCTCCAGCTCAGTGGTGTAAAAAGATCTCGTGTGCAATCTACAGCGTTAGGTGGAAGTGTGCTTCATGTCTGTGCATTGGTCTGCAGTATCCTGTGCTCATGCTGTGACTGTGATTGTTGTGGGTGTTAACTATTGGCTGCTCTGTGATACTTGTTGTTACCTGTAACTGTTGTGCGTAGGTATTTAGTGTTTCTGCCAGTAGATGTTCCTATCGCAGTGTGATATGAAATATCTCTGCTGGTAAGTTGATAGTCTGTTGAGCTGCCCCGCGGTAGTTAGTGTTGCTGTAATGCTAACGTACTGGCTATGATGTGTGAATTTTTCCTTTACCCCCGCGTAGACAATGTAAGGCTTAGCTTTGTAATGTGTGCACCGTATGTAGAACTCTGTTTTTGGAAGCTGCCGGCCCTTCTTACATCTGTATCACAAGACTAATAGGCGGAAGGACTGTGTGGGCGAGAGGACATCCACACCCTCATTCGTCCCGCAGCGTTTGCCTGCTGTAACTCCGCCTACAGATATGTGCTCATATCTTCAGTTAGATAGGTCGTGTTGCCTTTAAAAGTGTTGTTGATGTTATCGCCGCTGCTGCCAGGCCATAACTCTCCTGGAGGGCCAGCTGCCAGAAGGAGAAGACGCAACTGACGACTGTCTCCCCCGTCGACGTGGTCGTTCTAGCGCATGGGGAGGCGGCGCCCACGGAGGCCATACCCCCGACGAGTCCTCCCACACGCAGACGCCCGTGGAAACGCCCAGATCCTTGCCAGAGGATGAGGCTCTTCCGGTGCTGCCCCTGCCTGATGTCGCCATGTTCTCACTTTCTCTCGCAGCACAACACTCCCACGCCATGTAAACTGTCTGTCCTGCCACGATCCACGTCTTTACTGTCGCTAAAATGCGAAGAATCACTTCATGTCAGACCTAGTTTTTTTTTCTTTCAATGTTTACTGTTAGGTTCATTTGAGCAGCTGGTTCTTGGCGGACAGCTTTGGGAATGAATTTTAAACTATTGCTGTAAACAAGTTCCATAAATAGTAAAATAACATCCTGAAACTTAAACATTACAGGTGATGTCGGAAGTATACTAAAATGTACAGCCGGCACCACATACGGTAGTGTACAACTGCTCTACGGTTCACCCTCTCCCATGAGGTACACGTAATAAAAAGTACTTTCCAATGCAAACTTCTGATCAAAAGGCTGAATGCATTGTATAGTGCTATGTCAAACAGTGAAACAAATCATATCTAGTCACAAAATAGGAGACTCAGAGAAGGTCCCACGTTGTCCTTGCATAGCGGCGTGAGCGTGAGCTGAACCTGGTACAGTTAGCATTAAGCAGGTACACGTTGTAACATGTGGCGGTGTCGTCATCTAAACCTAGGCGAAATAAATGCAGACATAATATTGTAGCCTTCATGATTAAACATCACCGCATGGATCACGCAGATGTCAAGTCTTGTGATGACGTATAATCTTAGTAGATAAATAAATATTAGCTAGAAAAATATGCCATGTTGATATCCAACTGATATAGTGACTGATTTACATAACGATGCTACATATTATTTATTTTCATTTAAATAACGATCTGATGTGGAAATCAGTTTTTTTCTGTTCATCTCGAAGTCTGATTATCAGTTGGAGTTTATCTCTGTGCCACGTTGTGTAATTGCGTACATGTTTAGCGTATTAGGTGGCTACACACACACACACACACACACACACACACACACACACACACACACACACACACACACACTCTCTCTCTCTCTCTCTCTCTCTCTCTCTCTCTCACACACACACACACACACACACACACACACACACACACACACACACACACACACACACACACACACACACACACTCACACACACACACACACACTCTCTCTCTCTCTCTCTCTCTCTCTCTCTCTCTCTCACACACACACACACACACACACACACACACACACACACACTCTCTCTCTCTCTCTCTCTCTCTCTCTCTCTCTCTCTCTCACACACACACACACACACACACACACACACACACACACACACACACACACACACACACACACACACACACACTCACTCACACACACACACACACACACACACACACACACACACACACTCTCTCTCTCTCTCTCTCTCTCTCTCTCTCTCTCTCTCTCTCACACACACACACACACACACACACACACACACACACACACACACACACACACACACACACACACACACACACACTCACTCACACACACACACACTCACACTTACACACACTCACTTACAAAAAACAGACACACAAACGCTTGCGCGCATATCTTACACCCTTATCAGTATACACGTAGAACCCACACATACACGTACACACACAGACACAAGTGAAGTTACGAAGTTTATCAGAGACAAACATCTATAAGATTATATAGCTTTAAAACTGCATGATATTAATTTTTGCCTGAGATTCCCAAAGTGAGTCATCTTTACTGATTATTCCGATTTCGAACTTTTTTTCACTTCTTTGTTCAAATCAATTCTTTTGGTAATCTTAATGAGTATAATCGCCCTTATCAAATGACTATACACTGAATGAAAGGAAAGAAATGCTCGAAGGCATGGGAGCCAGAGCCGGTCTCGGCGCCATGCTCGCCTCCATTTCCGGTGTGACCTTTGCTCCCGCCGCAGGCTACGCGCGTCATGGAAGGCCTGCTGCCGGAGGAGCAGCAGCAGCAGCAGAACAAGCGCCGAGAGCCCGACCCAGATACGGAAGAGGTCCAGGTATTATATGTCGTTCGTCCATCGATCTCCTCATGCGGTGTCGGTATTACTTCAGTCTCATGAAATTTCTTTCTAGTTGCAGCACCGCAATCCTTAGCTCTTATATTGAAATTTCCAATATTTATTTATGTATTGATATTTAGATTGACTACCATTTAGTTATTACAATATATTTTTGGATGAGTGAATTAAAACTGTGTATATGCTTCTCTACATCACCCTAAACTAGCTCTGACCGATCTCTACCCATCACTTAATTACTATTTTATCAGTCATATGACAAAGCTGTAATAAGATTTTTAGTAATAATTAGGCTCATAGGTTGACTTTGTTTCTTCATTTAGCCCACGCATCAGGCCACGGTCCAGGAGCACATTCAGCGCCTCTATGTGTTTACAATGATGTGGAGCCTGGGCTGCTTCATGGAGCTGGCTGACCGAGCCAAGATGGAGCATTACATACGTGCTAATTGCCAAGACCTTGACCTTCCACCCGATGGGGGAGCAGATGACTCCATGTTCGACTACCGCGTGGACGAGAATGGTATGTTTCCAACACGGCCTCGGCCAGCTGTACGAACCCTTAACTTATCCAACACTCAGCTACTTTTGCTGATATAAGTGATTAACTTTTTTATCATACCTGTATATCTGTGGTTAATGAATATCTGTGTGAATACAGTCTTATTGCTTATACTGTTATCTATTTTATTTACACACCTTGCAAACATTTCCTCAAATTCCATCTGCTGTGGGCATGTTACTTCAGGTTGGTGGCAACACTGGGGAACGCGGGTGTCAGAGTATGTATACCCAGACACTGGCACTCCGGATTACAACTCCATTCTTGTGCCAAATGTGGACAATGTACGAATGGACTTCCTCATCCACACGGTGGCGCAGCAAGGGAAGGTGAGTAGTGAACATTGAATTCGGTTTGCATTGGGACTCGCTGTTTTTTTTTTTCTAATTTTCACCTACTCGTTTTGTTTCTTATAATAAAACTTTATTACTTCACACAAAACCAGGAGCCTCTGTTCAGACTATGTAACTTCTTACACAGGGTGTACTGCTGATAGGCGAGCCGGGGTCTGCCAAGACGGTCACCATTAATGCCTTTATGAAAAAGTATAACCCTGAGGATCATCTTTATCGTAACTTCAACTTCTCGTCAGCCTCCACGCCTCTTTACTTCCAGGTATGCTGCGAACCTTGATTATATGCTACCGTTACTAAGCTATTGACTGATGATTATGAAACTGTGTGAACGTGTCGTATTATAGCACGACCATCCTTTATATCTTAGCTGCAGTTTGACACAGCACCATGTGGCATGTATTATGCTGTTGTAATGCCATCATGTAACGCTAGCATACCAAAGACTATAAAGTAGTATAATAATGTATCTTATTGCTTGCTAACCTCAACCAGCGCACTATCGAGAGTTACATCGACAAAAGGATGGGCAGCACGTTCGGCCCTCCTGCCGGGAAGACCATGACCGTGTTCATCGATGACCTCAACATGCCGCACATCAACGACTGGGGAGATCAGGTGAGGCCGGATTGGATGAAAGCCACGCGGGAAAGTAATGCTACAGTTTAGAAGAGGTCAATAGAAGAGGAGGAAGGGATTTTGTTTATGACGGGTAAATGTTTTTAGCAATATATTTACATGATGTTTTATTCAGTTCAATGAATAACATGCAAACATTTCTTGATTTCAGCCAACAAATGAAATCGTGCGTCAGACTATGGAAATGGGGGGATTCTACAGCCTTGAGAAACCTGGGGACTTTATTCATGTAGTTGACATCCAGTTCCTGGCAGCTATGGGTCATCCGGGTATGTGATGGAAAACAGCAGATGTGGTAATGTGGTAATCATTGTCAAAAAAAAAAAAAAAAAACAATCGTATAAAATTATTATTCAATTTCCTCAGGTGGCGGTCGCAACGACATACCGGGGCGCCTGAAGCGCCACTTTTGCATCTTTAACTCCACCATCCCTTCGGAGAATTCCATTGATAAGATCTTCGGAGTTATTGCCCGGGGCCACTTCAGCAGCAAGAGAGGCTTCAACCAGGAAGTCAGGGACATGCTGGAGAGACTCATCCCACTCACAAGGAAGCTGTGGGCGCACACTAAGGTCAGCATTTTTACCGCTGGAGGAACTTGCATCATTGTTGACACAAGGACGTCGATAATGAAATTATTGTCAGAGGTTGCAGTAGGGGAAATCACTGAGGTTTGCCATGAATCTAAACCGTGTAATCTTCTGATTAACAGTGTAAATTGCTTCCGACGCCCGCAAAATTCCACTACGTGTTCAACCTTCGAGATCTATCGCGCATCTGGGAGGGAATGCTGGGCGCAGCGCCCAATGTGATCACGTCTGGTGACGCCCTTTTGGCACTGTGGCGCCACGAATGCTGCAGGGTAATTTCTGACAGGTATGATTTAATCGGCGCCGCTCATCCTGTACAAGCATAAAAGCGCTAGTAGTCATGACTTCATATCAATTATGTCGACAGTACTTTGTTGCATCTAAGAGTCACTGTGACCAATACTTAGTTTTAAATATCCCTCAGGTTCACCACGCCAAAGGACGTGACCTGGTTCGAGGATGCGCTGGTGACTGTGGCAAAGGAGGAGTTGGGCCACCGCGCGACGGACGCCATAACTCGCTCCGAAAACTTTGTGGACTTCCTCAGGTTGCTCCTCTACCCTTCGCTCTTGCCCTGTTTATTAACAGCCATTATACATTTAAACGGATGAAAGAATGCATATATACTTATGTAATACCGATGTTGCCTCCACTCCCAGAGATGCTCCCGAGCCAACAGGAGACGAAGGCGAAGACCTGGACATGGAGATGCCGAAGGTGTACGAGCCCATCCCGTCCTTCACCGCCCTGGAGGAGCGCCTTCAGATGTTCCTGGCTCAGTACAACGAGATGGTTCGGGGCACCGGCATGGACCTCGTGTTCTTTAAAGATGCAATGATCCATCTCACAAGGGTAATGTTCCATTTTCCTTCTCATTTTTTTGTTCAAAAACATGAAAAAGGGTCAATGATTGCGAGATAAGTTTCTAAAGCATTTAATGAAGCATCCCTGATGTGTCTCTCCAGATCTCCCGGATCATCCGAAATCCGGGCGGCAACGCTCTCCTTGTGGGCGTGGGCGGGTCTGGCAAGCAGTCCCTCACCAAACTGGCCTCCTTTATCGCCGGATACAAGACCTTCCAGATCACGCTCACCAGGTGTGTCCATCTGCTCGTACGTGTATGAGAAAAAGGAGGATGAGTGAAATTAGAGTTATGAAAAGGAGAATAGTAGTTAGGTGACAAATAAACTGCTTTTGATTAAACTTCATTG
>NC_061827.1:26577807-26580307 GCF_019202785.1 Penaeus chinensis | reverse complement strand
GTCCTGGACAATCTCTTGGAAAGGAATTTCATCAAATCAGGATCCATACTAAAGGTTATTCCTGATGAGGCTTTTCTTTTATTTCAGTTTTAACTATTTGGGATATTTGATTGTTATCTAAAGAAAAAGTCAAACATAAAACGCCCCTTTTAGGTTGTAGTCGGGGATAAAGAGTGCGACGTCATGCCGGGATTCATGCTATACATGACCACAAAACTCTCCAACCCGGCCTACACGCCCGAGGTGTCGGCCAAGACCTCCATTATTGACTTCACCGTCACAGTGCATGGCCTCGAGGACCAGCTTCTAGGTAGGGCAAAATCTCCCTTTTCAGGTGACGCGACTGTATTTCTGCGTGTAGTCTTCACTGATATTTTTGGGCAATATCAATTAATGTCGCCGGTGCTCATGCAGGTAGAGTCATCAGGACCGAGAAGAGGGAGTTGGAAAACGAACGCGTTGCACTTATCGAGGAGGTGATGGAAAACAAACGTAAAATAAAGGAACTCGAAGATAACCTTCTGTACCGTCTCACTTCAGTCCAGGTCAGTGTCACACCCTTAGTAATGTAGGATATCGCTGATTTGAAAATGTATTCTCTTTTGATCCGGTGTATTCAACGAGCAAGTGTGCACGACATAATCAAAATGTATATTTTGCAAAATCAGCATTTTTGTATGTCAAAAAATACAGTCAGAGAACCTTAATGCAGGGCTCATTGGTGGACGACGAGGACCTGATCGTCGTGCTGCAGGAGACCAAGGCGACCGCCCAGGACGTGAGCACGAAGCTGCACATCGCCTCGGAGACCGAACGTAAGATCAACGGCGCTCGCGAGGAGTACCGTCCCGTGGCCACTCGCGGCTCCATTCTGTACTTCCTCATCACCGACATGGCTGCCGTGTCGTGCATGTATCAGACCTCCCTCAGGCAGTTCCTCGTCCTCTTTGACATGTCGATGACAAGGTATGTGTCCGGCCAAGCTTCTTACAGGCAAACGAATGACATCAGAACTTCAGAAACGTATTGTTGGTAAATGATCACCATCTGTCACGCTGTTTTACTATGACTGTTATTGAAGTCAATAACTATCATTTCTAACTGTTGCATCAATAAGTTGTGGAATTGTAGACTGTTGCTAATATACATATAGACAGCTTTCGACAAGATTTTTACCAAAATTTTGTATTTCCCTCATATTTTGATACTGGCTCCTCTGGCAGATAATGTATGGAAAATTAAGATAATACCAATAAATAATATTGCCGTATAAGCATGATTTTTCATTTTTGGCAGATTTGTACTTTCCTGTTCGATGAATTCGATGTCATTTCTGCAAAAAAGGGGAGGATATTATAGAGAAACTTTAAATAGGTTCTGATAAATCTAGTATACTGTATTTTGAAGGACTTTTTGCCGTCTTGCAGATCAGAGAAGAGCAACAATCCCAAGAACAGAATCATCAACATCATCAAATTCCTGACTGCTCAGGTCTGGAGGAATGCCTGCCGGGGATTTTATGAACGTCATAAGCTGCTGTTCACTCTGCTGTTGGCCATGAAGATAGATTTGCAGTCTGGCCATATCTCTCACGATGAGTTCATGAAGTTTATCAAAGTAAGAGTTCGATGTTGCAAGAAGTGCACTTCTGTAGATGTATAAATGCGCAAGATGAAATCATCTGTAGTTGTGTAGGGTGATTGCAGTTACTCATTGCAAAGCGAAAAATACTGTTCTTCTCCAAACCAGGGAGGCGCGTCCCTCGACCTGAAAGCCGTCCAGCCAAAGCCATTCCGCTGGATCCTCGACATCACGTGGCTCAACTTGGTCGAGCTCAGCAAGCTGGGTCAGTTCGCCAACATCCTCGACCAGATCGTCGAAAACGAGAAGGACTGGAAGGTTTGGTTTGAGAAGGAGAAACCGGAAGAGGTAAGGAGCTCAGCGCCGGCCTCGGTTCAGGGGGTTGATGCTCATTTGACTCTTTTGGGAATCACTCTGAACTATTGCATTTAGTATTCGTTCTAATATAGACATTTAAAAACTAAGAAGGATGAAATATCATGATGTTATTATATTTACGTGAAATGATATATGTTCATCAGAATCAAATTGTATTTGTCACAAATATTATTTAATTGGTCTGTATTATGCAATCTTAGATAGTGATTAAATTGACAGTAATGAGTAGACAGTAAGTAATTCAGCGAGAATGTACTCGTATACATTCATGGTTGGCTGTTTACATCCTTTGGCACTTGTAAAAATACTGTCAGCAGTTTTGTTGTTTTTTTTCATAACGGCTTCCAGAACATTTAGTTGTGACTGACAGCAATACATATGTGTGCACACTTTCTTCCAAGAGCACTGCTAATTATATACCTTGTAGCATTCTTCAGTACTGTGTACAGAATGAGCATGGCGCGAACTGTGCATTTTCACGTATTTCTTCTCTCTCTTGATTTTCATGCTGGGTAAGCATGACGATATTTTTCGCTCATTG
>NC_061827.1:26565307-26570307 GCF_019202785.1 Penaeus chinensis | reverse complement strand
ATGTATGGAATCATTAACTTTACAACTTTACAACTGCAACATCACCCACTGTTATTTGTCATTGATTGATCGTCCATGATATTGCATCAATATTATCTTATCACAACTTGATACCGCGTTATAGTGTTAATGTAGCAGCTACATGAACTCTTCATTATCATCACATTGCTACTGTAATACTATCACGCTGTGGTACGGCATGCCATCGCCATACAGAGACACCACTGCGTACTTCAAATAAAAATCGGAGTGAGAACATCAGTCATAATTACATACCACCCTACTTGCGCATACCACCGCACACTGATGTTGTTACATTTACTGGCCATACATGTGATGAAGAATGTATATATATAAACTATTCACCTTGGTGGAGGGGCACTGGTGTGTGTCAATAAGACACTGGCAGCTGTATATGCAAAGAGGCTTTGGTCTCTTCGATCAGGGCTGTGGTACTGCTGAGGTTGTAGTTGTTGGATACTAGGACAGTCCTAAATGTAGTGTATAGCCTCCGGGCTCTCATCCGAGGGTCGGAGGTTTGCATCCCGCCCAGGCGCGTGAAGTTGCAATTGTTGCTTTGAGGTTACCGCTGTGGCTGGGCACCACGATGAGTATGGACTAAACTCAGCCAAGTCAGCACCAGCTGACACACGTTAGCGAGTCGGCATTAGTCGACACAGGCCGGGCTCGCCTCATATGCATAGCCCAGGCGAAGCTCAGCTTCGCATATCGAACTTATCTTTATGTAGTGTATCAATGGCTCTTTTGTGATAGTGTCACATACGGAGCATGGCTTGGTTACGCGGAAATCAATTTCCCAACCGCACCTATACCCTAAGCGGAGCCTGTGGAAGATGGCAGCAGCGTTCCTGGAGAGAGTGGTGTCTAGTAACTGTTCTGTACCAGATTGCTGACGGGGATCCTGTAATGACTCATGCACGGTGCTCTATGAATAAAACTTCATATGAGGCATTCCTAATGTGTCTCTTTAGCTGGCTAAGACTAGGTGGAATGTGACCATTGATCAATGAGAGGCTTAAGCTACCCTTTGCTGCAGCATCAGCTGAGTCTTTACCAGAGATGTTTACTTGGCTAGAAACCCACAGTAAGGTAAGGTTTTTATCCTGCTCTACTAACTGCTTGATGTGAAATAAAAATGCCATGACTAACCGGAGGTTATCAGTGGACTGGGCCCCCTAGAGGGAGGATATGTAAGGCCGAGAGAGAGTCTGTAAAGATATGAATGCTTGACTGTGGGGTAACTATAGTATGCCTGAGAGCCATATAGATGGCATACAGCTCAGTTTGTAGAGTGGATGCACCATCTGAGAGACAGTTTGTGTCTTCTGCAACAAACGCAGCCCCTATTCTGATCGACTGAACCACTGACAATGAGAATAGTATCTGCCGCTCAGAGTGCATCAATGTTTGCCTCTAGCTGTGCTACCATAGTAGGAGTACGAAGAGCTTTCGTTGTGGGAATGGTGTTGGTGTGAATCCATAAAGTCCATTCCTTCCAGAGTGGGTGAGGGTAGTAGTGTAGGCCCTATTCATGGTGTCGCCTCGTGACTCACACCTCCCTCCGCAGGACCTTCTGGACTACTCCAACGTCCCTCAGTGGCCGCGGCTGCTGTACTCGACAGCCTTCCTGCACACGGTGGTGCTGGAGCGGAGGAAGTACGGGGCACTCGGCTGGAACATTCCCTACGAGTTCAACCAAGCGGACTTTCAGGCTTCGGTGCAGTTTATCCAGAACCATCTGGATGACATGGATCCTAAAAAGGTACTGCATCCACATATTGGTATTATAAAATTGATAGAATCAATTCAGTATGTCGAAAAAAGCTCCAATCTTTTTTTTTCCAACTGTTGACCTTCTGCACCAGGGCGTATCGTGGGTAACAGTGTGCTACATGTTAGGAGAGATACAGTATGGAGGTCGAGTCACCGAGGATTTCGACAAGAGGCTCCTACTCACGTTCCTGCACGTCTGGTTCAACGAGAGGCTTCTTGCTTCAGATTTCAGGTATCATGATATACTATACCTCATAAATGTGATCCTTAATCACTGTGGAACATACCAAAACACTTGAACAATGTAGCTAAGAGGAAGAATGATCATAAACACAATATTTCTTCATGAGATGGCAAAGCTGTACCCTCTCAATCATGTACTTAGCAAAGGAGAATGTAATATTTTTTTTTGCAGATTCTACCAGGGTTATAACCTACCAATGTGTAAGACGCAAGCAGAGTACCTGGAATTCATCAGCATGTTGCCCGCCACCGACTCCCCGGAGGTATTCGGCCTGCACCCCAACGCTGACATCACGTGAGTTCAACTCAACCTCTCTCCCCTTTTCACCGTTCTCACTCGGCAGTCCAGCTACTGCCGACATGCGTCTGATGAACTAAAGGGGGGAGGAGGAGGAGGAATCCTTAGTTTTATTGGTGGGAAGGAAAGCTAAGGGTAGGAAGTGAAGGAAGAGTAAGATAAAAGTAGGGGGGTGATACCCCTTGCGTGGTGTTTTCTTTGTTGCAGCTGGTCGGGAGTGTGGCTTTATTTTTCTTTTAATTGGAGCCAGGCTGGATTGGAGGAGACATCTTTATTTATTTAAAAGTTTATTTATTAAAAAGTCTGTTAAAATTTGAACTGGGAGCACCAAACAATGGAATATAGGGATAAATTATTTTAATAAGGGAACATAACAATTAACACGGAAACATAAAGTAAATGAGGGAGGATGAACACGGTAACAAGGAATGGAAAGTAAGTGAGGAAGGATGATGTGAAGAGGGACAGAGGAATATGAAGATAAAACGAGGAAAGATGGTGGAACAAGAACAGATAGAACAGGGTAGGTGATGGTGGAAGGGTAATGGCGAAAGGAACATAACAGTAACAAGGAAATGAAGAGAGCTGATGGTAACTGCCGACATCGATTGTTATGATATTCATACTAAAGCTATAAATACATTTCACGGGAGTGATATCTTTTGTGTTGTTTTACGAATAGTAATATATCTTATCCATCTCGTATGCTAATTTTCGCGCCGTTGCTTTGATTTTATGAATATTGATACGCGTATATCTCACCCATCTTGTTTGCTGATATCCAGGCGCACAACAGGAACCCCCTTTTTATATTTGAAGGACAGCAGTCATAAATCTGTTGGCCCGCAGGTACCAGATCAACACTGCAAAGAGTATCCTAGACACCATCCTCAGCATGCAGCCCAAAGAGGGAGGGCAGCGAGGCGGCGAGACGCGCGAGGTTGTGGTTTCTCAGCTTGCACACGATATGATCATGAAGCTGCCTGTTGACTACATTCAGCATGAGGTACAGTGGCAGACACAAAGGGAGAGAGAAAGAGAGAGAGAGAGAGAGAGAGAGAGAGAGAGAGAGAGAGAGAGAGAGAGAGAGAGAGAGAGAGAGAGAGAGAGAGAGAGAGAGGATGGAAGGAAAGGGACAAAAAGTTAATATATAGATTATTCTTGTAGAATTGTTCTAACATTTATTTGTTTTCCCTCCAGATCAAGGAGGCTCTGCAAAGGATGGGTGCCATACTGCCCATGAACATCTTCCTTAGGCAGGAACTCGACCGCATGCAGAAGGTGAACACATGCCTATTCTATTTTAGCTTCTAGTATGGCGTCCCAATTCCACACTGCACTGTTCGCAATAGTTGTTACAGTAACCCGTTTACGTAACTGACGAAGATAATGCTATCTTGAGCAGCAGGAGTTGCTCCCCTCTCTTATATGTAATAGAATATTGTAATTCATGCATGCAAGTCAATATTTATTACTAAATTATAAACAATTAAGATACATGCAAACAAGACAGTCGCCGTTAATAAGGACACCATTCCTTCTAATTCATTGCAGGTTCTGAAGGTAGTAAGGCAAACTTTACACGACCTTCACCTTGCCATCGAAGGCACCATCATCATGAGTCCGTCTCTCAAGGATATGCTGGACGCCATGTACGACGCGCGGGTGCCGGAAAGGTGGCGAAAGGTAAATGAAAAGAAAGAAAATTATATTTATATATATAAACCTACATATATACATATACATAGATAGATAGACAGATACACACACACACACACACACACACACACACACACACACACACACACACATATATATATATATATATATATATATATATATATATATATATTTCTTCGATGAAAGGAGTTTGCTTATGACTTGGTAATTCTTAAGCCCTCAAATTAGTTTACTGTACATAAAGCAATTTATAATTGGTAAATATGGATAGCGCAGACAATTTTCACTTCCGTTAAGAGATCTCATTCTGAACCTCTGAGCCAAATGCTGTGTCTCGAACGCAGGTGTCGTGGGAGTCGAGCACCCTCGGCTTCTGGTTCACGGAGCTGATCGAGCGCGACTGTCAGTTCCGCCGCTGGTATTCGTACGGCCGTCCCAAGTCCTTCTGGATCACAGGCTTCTTCAACCCGCAAGGATTTCTGACTGCAATGCGACAGGTGACGGCCACTTGTGCACTGGGATTTGTTCAGCGTTTGTGTGTGATGTTGTGCTGGCTTATTCATGTCTTAAAATAAGACTTCTTGTAAATTTTCATCTGAACTAATCTAAACCTTTTGTTCAATGATGCATTCGTTCTTCTTTTTTTCTAACAAATTTTATTTTATTAAAGTTACTATATCTCCTTACATAGTATTTGGTATTAACAGGAAGTGACACGACAGCATCGTGGTTGGTCCTTGGATTGTGTCATCCTACAGAACTTGGTGACACGTTTCAACCGCGAGGACATCCACGACCCACCGCCTGAGGGCGTGTATGTGTACGGACTTTTCCTAGAGGGCGCCTCATGGGACCGCAAGCAGGGCAAACTAGCAGAATCACGAGCAAAAGTAAGCTACTACTTGCCATTCTCTAATAATATAACCACAAGAATATCGCGTACTTTTATGCTTTAAAATATTCATATGATTCTAATTTCAGTAGT
>NC_061827.1:26547807-26555307 GCF_019202785.1 Penaeus chinensis | reverse complement strand
ATAATTAATAGAGAAAGAGAGGGAATGAGAGGGAGAGAAATACATTTGAAGAGAAGTAGCTCATCCCTTCATAAAAACAAATGTCCAGTTTAAATTTATTTTAGCATTTGTTTAGACTGTTAGGCATGTTCATAAACTATTGAGAGATAATACCAGAGCATTTATGTTATGCATGGCAAAGTTGTAGTTCTGTATACTGTACAAAAAATGTAAAACAAATAATTGGTATTTTTACTCATAATTGTAAATGG
The DNA here is from genome assembly GCF_019202785.1 of Penaeus chinensis. Lineage (NCBI taxonomy): Eukaryota > Metazoa > Arthropoda > Malacostraca > Decapoda > Penaeidae > Penaeus > Penaeus chinensis. Next base: position 26,555,056 of record NC_061827.1, on the reverse strand, counting down.
AGAATTGTTATTTACCAGTTGCTAGTAATGTATACACTTTTTATTAGTTTGAGCTATACATATAAAGAAGACAATCTGTAAAGGAAGTCAGGGTTAGAGGAATAATAGAAATGTTTATTTCAGATTTATTTTCTCAAAAAAATGAAGTTTGTGGTAGAGCAAGCTAGTAAAGGTGGTGGGCGCCTAGGAAGACTGACAGGTTTGAGGAGCCAGCCCACAGCTGTTCATGATACTCCTCTTTCTATGATATCTACATTGGGTGGCAGTGCTCCACATCTCACTCAGGTAAGGAAATGAAAGGGGCTAATTTCTGTGCTTAGGTAAGATAGTTTATTCAAAATGCTTGTAGATTATTGAAAATATATATTATGAGTATGGTTTGACTATATTTCTTATACTCTATAATTACTTTTTTTCCATTGGTAAAGGAAATGAGCAAGATTTCCTACAAACTTTTATCATGTTGGCTCAAGATGTATATAATTATGATACCCATTTTTATTCAGGTTTTGTGAATTGCATTAGAATACATTTTAACAGTTTTCTTCAGCTTGCATGATTTGATGTCCAGAATCCTATAATGCTGTATGAATTGTGTGATATTTATACAGGGTTGCTTGGATGTATAAGTGCTACTTTTTAGTTTACTTTTGTAGGATGTTCTACACCTTGTTGTAGATAAGGAAGTACCAGTGTGTTTTCCGGCACAGCATTTTTGCGATCTTACAAAAACACTCCAGAAATTCAAAAAAGGAGTTGCACAATTTTCAGCACTCAAGGTATGTAGTTTTATCTATTCTTTTTATCCCTCTTTCAGAAACTGAACCAATATTGTCTACTTTTTGTAGAATTTTTATGTATTTTTATTAAAAGAGATTAGGATTATAAAGTGGACTTCAGCATTGTTTGTTGTTGAGGTGAAAATATTGATATTATGCTTTTGCAAATCCCTCTCAGAGTCATAGTGTATGTGTGACTGTCCAGGATGCCACAAAAATGACACCAAGTGGTTATAATGAGAAAAAAGGCATTTCTGTATGGACATATGGAGGTAGACAAGTTATTGCATCTGAAAGGTAAGGTTTATATTATTAATTTGTTTAGTTCTGTGATGTATGTAGTATTCATATTTTACAGATATTTCTTATAAGCTTACATTACAATAGTTTGGGACTTCTGCAGATATATGGAATTAGTGGAAGCTATGCAACCTGACTGGTATGAAGCTCTTAATGATGCAGATACTGATGTGAATTCCTCAAAGAAGAGAATATCTAAGTCAATTATGAACTCTACACTTCTGCTGGACCAGTGCATAGACATCAGTAAAAAGAAGCAGGTACTGTGCTAGTTCAAACTGAAATTTAGGCCTGATTACTAACAGATAGCAGTTCATAATATGATGGATTAGAGGTAATGGCCAATCCCTTTTGTATTTTCATAGAGTTAAAAATATGAATATTCATGATATAATGACCATAATGTTTGTAGTGAAATTGTAGATGCTTTTTAACCCAGTGTAGAAAGGTCAGAAAACTGCTCTGCAGCTGGTGTTCCAGGAAATAAAAACAGCAATAAGATAAAAGCAATCCAGGAAAAAGAAACACAGACACAGCCAGCAAAACAAATATATAATGGTTCTCCCTCCAGGCAAACAAAAAAACAGTACAAACAACAAAGCCCCACACCTGTGCCTTCAGGCGTGGTATGCCTGGAAGCACGGTGTTGGGCGAAGGGAGACTCTGCAACAATTGCAAATGATCCTGGTCTCCTTCTTGCACCCGTGATTCCTCCAGCTGAGCGCACATAGCCACCACCTCCGGAAAGGCATGTCAACAGGCATGTGCGCCTGCGTTCAGCCGAGAAACACAAACACATCTGACAAAACAAAAATGTAGTGAAAAACACATATGCAAACTTATATCATGCACGCACACACACACACACACACACACACACACACACACACACACACACACACACACACACACACACACACACACACACACACACACACACACACACATACACACATACACAGATTTCCACACATAGCCACAAAAACACACACCAACAAACACAAACACGACGAAAAACACATGCACACCCATATCTGCACACATATAGTTGCACAAACATAATTACCCTTATTCACACTTATGTACATATAAAATAGTTAAAAAACAGTGATTCATACAGCTGTATAGCAATCACATGTACAGCCGTCCCCAGAAGGACAGGCCAGAAATGGACCATGCCGGTACTTGTACCTGTCAGTACGGGTCCACACCCGGTACTGACACCCAAAAGTTCTATTTGCCAATATCATGCAGTGCCTATAAAAAGCTGTCAGGCTTTTTTCTCAAGTCTTTATTTTATTTATTATTATTATCAGTGAAATGCATTAATATATCTGGTATTGTTTGGCAAGTTTCCCTCTGCCACACCCACAATATCATCCCCATATTCTCATTTCCTTGTAGGCGATCATGATGGTGAGCCAATCATACAGTCATGTTCACCACATCTTTCTGTAGTGAGTGTGAAGTAGTGATTCTAATACCATATGGCATATTTTGTCCAGTGAATCACCCCTCTTTTCCTCACCTACTCGCCCCCACCCACACCATAATATTGTGTCACTGAGTCACCTCCTTATATTATTTATACATTTAGCTATATATGAACATAGGTCTAAATGATTTTGTTGCTTTATTTGTGTATATTTTCACTTATTATTAAATCCCAGGAAACAAAGTATGCTTCCTTGATTTGCAGTTCTTGGGGGTTAATATTGGAATACTATAATGGATGCTGAATATCTTTGTTGATGTTTTTCCCTGAAGAGAGTCAAGTATTTGACTGGAAGATTTTGACTAGTAGATTTTCTTGAATTCATATTATTATCTTGGTTTTAGACATATTTGTGCATGGAATTGAGTGGATGATACATATATAGCATTTACAAATAATTAATGTACCTTTTATTTTAGGGGCTGCATGAGGCTGCATTATTTGTACCTTTATTAGGTGGCTACAATGAAGATGAACGTAAAAGATTTTCCAAAGCAATAACAGAGAAAATTAAAAATGAATCCGTATCAGGATTCTCCCTCTTGGGTTTGCATACTAATGGTACAACTGCAGAGAAGCTTGACTCCAAACTTATCTCTAATCTTGTTAAAGTGTCTTTGGTAAGTATAAGCCTGATTTTTTGTTCATATTAGTGAGTTCATAGGTTTTCTTTGCCATTGGTTTAGATTTTGTTCAAAGTTTTTTTTATTATTCTCTTGTTTATATCTTGTTACCTTTTGAAGAACTGTGTTATCATGTTATGCAGTGGATAGATTTTATTTCAGTTCCAACGGCAATCATATTTTGGAGATGATAGACATTTTCACAGAGAAAACATTTTTTTATTATCAAGATCTAGCTATTATAGCACTTGTTTATATATTTACTTTTTTTTATTTATTTTTTTGTACACTTTAGGCTAGAGTACTATTATGAAATGATAGGAGAAATATATGTATAACCAAAACATAATATCTTTAGAATGCCATAAATCTATTCAGGCTCAAAAATATCTTTTCACTTACTGTTTCCATATTAACTGAGCCTTCATTTTGCAATAGATGTGATTTGCTGCTTTTTAAAGATATTCCGTGACTCTCAATACATGTAGGACCCCTTACCTCAAGCACTCCCTCGGCAAGCATCAGGTGCATGGAATCCACTAACTGTCATCACCTTGGTGCAACAGGGTGTGGATATCTTCGACTCATCTTTCCCATATTTAGTTACTGAAAGAAAAGGAGCTCTCATCTTCCCCATAAGCCTTACCAAGTGAGTTTGTATCGGGAGAACCACTTATGATTTTAAGAGTTTAGTTATTGTATTCATTTAAGTGCTATTATTATTTCAGTTTGTGTATACATGCTAGAGGTACTATATGGTTTCTTGTTATTATGGGTCACTGTTTTTATTTAGCTATTTCTCAGTTTCATTAATTTCTAAATGGAAGTATGTGTGAAATGAGTCAAATCCAGTTTATTTAAATGAATGAAGATGGAGCTTTTATGTATGCTGTATTTTAGTGTAAGACTATTATTTTCAGGGAAAATTTAGAACATCAGAATAAAAAGTTGAAATCAGACAATAATGCTGAAACCAGTAATGAAGATAAACAATTGAACAAGGAGGATGAAGATGCCAAAGAAAATATCCCAGAAGATGAATTATCAAGTGCATATGAAATGTGTTTAAAGGATAAAAGGTATGAAAATTCATGTTTTCATGACTCATGTTATTAGAATCTCAAAATTAATTTGTAGATACAACATATATGAAATATTTTAAAGAATGTAGTCTATGTCAAGTACGGCCACTAGAATTAATGGTATTAGTCCCTTAATGCATCAAGTAGTACTTAGTCACCAAGGAGATATGTACTAGGCTAGCTAACCTGACCTTATCTATTTACCCTGTTTTTTTTTTTTTTTATTATTATTATTGTTATTAATAATAAGATAATGATAATTTTGTAGATATCAGTGATCATAGTAATGGAAATAAAACTTTCTTATTCTAAAATTTAAGGAATTTAAGTAAATTATACTTTTTCTTAACCCAATTGGCATGGATGGAAAGGGTACATGACATACCCACTGTAATCTATTGTCTTTATACATAGATGGCTCTGCAAGTGCTTAGTCACCAAAGAGTCAGTTAATAGTTCTACCTCTCTCACGTGTTTACCCTTTTCCTTTATTTTTTGGAAAGCTTCATTTGTATTATTTTATGGTCTTTGGTGTTATTTATATTTTAATAACACTGCAATTATCATAATATCAGTAAGACTAAAATATTAATTGTATCAGATGTAGAGCCATCTGTATGTAACAAAATTCACGAAAAAAATAGAGGGGACAGTAAATAAATCTGCAGTCATGATGTTAATATGGGCCAAATTAGATACTTCTATGAAAACTTCAATTTCTTTTATTTTCCCTGATTTAGATTGTTTATTTGAACAAATACTCTATATTTAGAAATATGTGAAGTTATTTCACTATTATTATACTAAAATAAAAATTTTGTTGTAAGAAATAAGATTTGGATCTGCTAAATCATTATGCAACTGTTGCAGACCTATGCTGCAAGTTAATGTTTCACAATAGATTTTTTTTACTTTACTTTCAAGGACATTACCAATGTCATTATTTATAAGATCATAATATTCACTATATAAAAAGTTTTGTTGTAGCTCTCTAAGTACTATCAAGCTTATCTAAATGGTTTAAAATGATCTTTGACTCCAAGATTGTCGTAGAATTTGTTTATGACTTGGTCTAAAGCCTGCTCTTAGCAATTTTGTCTTTGATTTGCATTTGTGTCATATTTCAAAGTTAGCCCTAAATTAGAGCAAATGTTTATATTCTAAAACACCTAATAATGGTAAAACAAAATAATAAAAAAGAAATAGCTATTTTAGCAAATCTTAACTATATGATTATCTCATACCCATGATATGTTTGTGGCTCCTACCATATTCTTATTTATCAAAGAGAAAACTGCAGTAAACATTAAGGAAATCTGGAAGTAGCAAGTAAGTATACCATTTCATTAATGATGCAGATATGATTGTAGGGTAACTCCAAGCCTTTCCTAAATTTTGGCTGAGTCAAAGACAAAACTTAACTGTTAAGGACATTTTGTGAAGTGTTATAGATGAAATTGTGGAGTCATAGAGAAATCTTGAAGTCCATGACTTTTTGTGAATACTGCCCCCCAAGTTTTTTTGTTTTTTTTTACCAATCCTCTTTTTTGGGCAACATTGAAAGGCTGCATCTCTGGTTTTACTGTAAATGCATGGCATACAACTTTCCCATACTGAAAGAAAATAGTCAAAACCATACAAACTATCAAGACAACCTTGATGCCTGGAATCAAGCCAAAAACTTGCCTATAAGTTCATCTTAATTCCAAGGTGCAATGTATTACAAACAAAACATTAGTGGAAAGTCATGGATATGTACAACACTGATAAAGTTTGAACCAGCTGACAGGTTCACATAAAATGCCACTAAATATTTCACAACTGTGTGTGGGGGTGAGGGAGAGGGAGAGGGTAAGGATGTGGTCATGGCTGTGGGTGAGGGAGAATAAGAAGAGGGAAAGGAAAGGTAGAAGAAGAGAAAGAGTGAGAGAAAAGGATATGTGTCTGAAGGGATAGAGTGTGTATATATGGTAAGGTCTGCTTTTGATTTCAGCAACTTGAACTCGACAAAGCCATTGCTGGATGGATGTCAGTGTTATACTTGCCAGAACTTCACTCAAGCCTATATTCACCACCTCCTTAATGTTAATGAACTCCTGGGACCAGTTTTATTGATGGTGTAAGTACTTTTACATTTTTATTTGTGGAATTTTATATATAAATACATTGCTTTTTCATTTTGTGGAATTGTTAAATCATTCAGGAAAAAGTATTTTTCAAGCAGTTTATGTATAATGGTTGTATGATACTAGATGAAATTTATATTTTGTGGTAAGAATATCACAAAAGTATAAGGATGATATTGTGCTAAAATTATCTTGCAGAAACTGGTATAGTAGAAATTGCATTTACATATGGAATAATCCAACCCATATGAAGATAGTCTTCCATTGTGGGATGTAATATTTAATGTTCTAGTGAACGTGATCTTAAAACTTTTTGTTATATGATAATTGTTTTCTTTCTTTTCTTATAGGCATAACTTACACCATTGGATGGCCTTCTTCAAAAGCATTCGGTCAGCAGTGAAGGATGATTCTTTAGAAAATCTTAAATCTGTAATACAGAGTCATGTGTCAGCAGCTGGGAAGTTATAGCCTATGTTACTGGGTTTTTTGAAAAATTATTCTAAAATAGACTTTATAAAACCAGTTGCATCTGAAAATGTAGTAATCTGTTTCATTATTCAGATTACAATATTTTGTTTTGATTATAGAGCTGTTAGCAAAGTCTGGTTATATACCTATGTATATGGGTATTTACAGAATGTTGTTATTTTTACAAAATGTTATCTTAAGATTTATTTGATACTTAACTTAAAAAATTCTTGGAGGAAAGAAAAAAATATGCATTTTCATGAAAGATTACTTAAAGAATATTATTCTTGTATCATTGTCAAAAATTTATATAAATTATTTGAATTTAAGATGGAAGTCTCTATTGAGATCACACTTAACTCATGATAGATTC
>NC_061827.1:26530307-26542807 GCF_019202785.1 Penaeus chinensis | reverse complement strand
GAACAGGATCTGTCAGGCCCTCGAGTGCTGTGAGGCGACCAGAGATAGCCTCAGGAAACCCCCGGGCACACTCGTCCTCCCTCAATCTGTCCAAATGAAACACCCTAGGGTATTCCTTTGGGTGAAGGGGAGTTCTAAAGTGGACCCGGAGAGTAGCCACAACTAATCTATGATCAGTTATACAGAACTCGGCGCTTTGATACACCCTGCAGTTCTGGAGGATCCTCCACTGAGTGCTAACGAGGATGTGGTTGATCTCCTTGGCCACACTACCCGTATCGCCGTACTCAAGTCCAACAATGCGGGTCAGAACGCTGATACCAGGAGACAGAAATCCTCAATTTCTGGGACCTAGCAAAGTCACGGAAAAGGAGGCTATTCTCGCTGCCAGCATCAGCTCCTGAGCCATGAGGACCGACAGACATCTCATAGCCAGCTCGATCGAAGCCGGATACCGCATTGAAGTCACCCAGAACAATACGAATATCTCGCCGAGGACAACTGTCTGCCACAGATGCAAGTTTGGCGTAAAACATCTCTTTCACCTCAAGTTTATATACATCCGTAGGAGCGTATACAGCAATGGGAGACATGAAGCCAAGTGAAAGTTTCAGTCTCAATACCATAATACGCTCATCGACTGGAGTGACCTCTTCCACCGAGGGTTGAAGTCTGCTGGAGATGGCTATGGCTACTCCATGGAGATGGTGGCTATCGCTGCGGCCAGTAATAAGTGTAGCAACCCACACTAATCGTGCTGCTGCCAGGTCTTGTCACCTCCGAGAGAGCAGCCACCTCAACTCTCAGCTGCTTCAATTTCCTCGACAGTAGTGTAAACCGATCGTCATGTCGCAAGGAACGGACGTTCCAAGCCTTCAACCTGAGGTCTAACCTCGGGCAGTCACTCCGGGTGGGCGCCACCTCTGCCACCCCTACCGATGCTGCACGGAATAGAGGAGGTTGGCCGGGTGCAGGTCCCATAATCTGCCTGCAGGGCTCCCTTGGGCTTTCCCCCACAAGCATCACGCCAGGTTGGCGGCCGCTGGGACCCAGATGGGATGACGGATAACCCCCTCTCCCCACCCGAGTCCCAGCGGTCGCCAGCCCAGAGGGATCCACAGCCCGCCGTTCTTGCTGGCAGGGAGGGACTTTACCCCACCCCCCAGCACCAACAACTATATGTTTCGTTGCCAGTGGTTATCTCGGGGAGGCAGACTGGCAAGGCCTGCCTCCCCACAGCCGCCCATTAACCCCAGGGGGCAGGAGTTAGTACGAAGCCAGGGCATATCCACACGTCGGTGGGCCATGACTCCGTACCTTTAGGGCCTCCTGCTGCTCCAGGAGCCTCCGCAGTTCAGCCTAGGACCGCAAGGTACCTAGTTTCCATGGGTGGCCACGATGAGGCACTGCAGAAGACTTGATGATGGAGAGGCTATGAGCTGGCACGGGAATCCTATGCATAGCTGCTCCCTTTTCGCACCAGGCTAGCCAGCGGTGGCAGCTGTAAGCGGAAGGCATGCAAAGCACTTAACACTAACTAGGCTACCACACCATCGCTTCACATCACCCTGAGCATAAAGCACCCACCCATATATTTATATATATAATAAATGTATATATATGTATGTGTATATGTATATATGTGTATATATACATTATATATACATATATATACATATACACATTATATATATATATATATATATATATATATATATATATATATATATATATATTCATATATATTTATATAAGATATATATATATATATATATATATATATATTCATATATATTTATATAAGATATATATATAGATATATATATATATATTTACATATATATTTAAATATAATCATCATCATTATCATCAAGGGGCTAACACCAACATGGCTGCATCCACCCTTTGCTCCCAGCTATGAGGGGTCCCTCATGGCGAGTCTTCAGGCAGGCCCTCAGCCCATCTCTAATCTTCGTGACAGGACTGGTTGAGCTGCCCAAGCCATAACCTCCTAGGTCATCCCACAGGCCTCCTCCACCCAGGATTGTCTCACAAAAAGACAGGGAAACGAACTAGGTGCCCATATAGCCTGAATTGGCGGTTTATGCAAGTAACAGGTCCCTTGCCAGTCTCACGGTGTAGCCATCAATTGGACACATAGTCTTGCCAACTGTACCCCATGATCCAGCATAGGGACTTGTTACAAAAGGTATCAAGACGAGACTTCAAGGCACTAGATAGCAAATAGTGTTCTCTTCCATACACCAAAACTGGTAGTATCAAGGCCTTGAAGATAAATAGTTTTTGCCCTTCTTCACAGGTACCTACTTCTCCAAATACTCTTGTTGATTGAGTTCTTGGCTCCTGCTACCAGACCAATCCGTCTACTGACTTCTTGGTCAGACAGCCCAGAGACATAGACTACCCTACTAAGGTATGTAAAATTCTCTGTTACTTCAATATCCTCACCATAAGCATGATTCAACTGAACGGTTTCCCCTAAAAGGCCCCCCCAAATCCTGAATCTTGGTCTTGGTCCAGGAGACCTCTAGGCCCAAGGACTTTGCCTTATTGCTGAATGAATCAAGAGCCACCACCAGTGATTCCAGAGACTCAGATAGATCAGATCAGATTATCGGTAAAGTCAAAGTCAATGACCTTGATATTGCCCAGTGTTGCTCCATTATCCTGTTTATGCAGGTATTGAAAAGTGTTGGTATAAGGACACAGCCTTGGCTCACCTCTGAATTAACAGGGAAGAAGTTCGACAGGCCTCTACCACACTTTACAGTACTTTCAGTATTGGTATATAGGCTTGTTATTGGGTCAATAATCCGTGTTGGAATTCCCCTAAGTCTCAGTGATTCTCAATGCACCGAGTCAAAAGCAATGATGTCGATGTAGGCTGCAAGCAACCCACAACTGAATTCATGATGGCATTCCACAATGATGGCAGCCAAGACTGTATGCAAGCCCCGTGCCATGGGTACACTCGCAGTCTTTAGCAGTTCAGCAAGGATATCACTTATGAATGCAGCTTCCCCCCCCCCCCTTCAACTTAGAAATCGCCATCCTAACCTCATTTAGGGTAGGAGGTACCTTGCTGATGGGTGGGTCCGGCACAGGTATTGTGAATCTACTTGCATCCAAACTAACTGCTGGAGGGTCTACCTGGTAGACCCTTCAGCACAATGTTCATGAACCCCAACATGATCTGAAATGAACTGTCCATCCACTGAGTGGATTGTAGTCATCTGCGAGGAGGGCTTAGAGTTCAGTTTTCTTGGGGCTTGGTAGGCAGGGTGAAGGTCATTTACCAAGAAATGGCCATCAACTTCCTCAGTAAGATTCCTGATGAACTGTGCCTTGTCTTTTCTCAGCAGTATCCGAGCCCTACGCACCAAGAAACTGCGCAAGTTCAGATTGCCATTCAGCTGAGCCATGTAACATGCTTCAGTGGTCTCCAATGTTTCCAGTGAGATGAAATTCTGCCTTGCCCTCAAATGTTCGCCAATCGACTCCTGCGCTGCTTTGAGGGTTTTGCGCTTGAAGGACTCCCACAGAGCAACTGGGTCCGTCAGGTTTTCAAGTTTAGAGAATCGATCAGAGACTGCCGTGGCTAACCTTCAGGTACACTCCTCTCCTCTCAGTCTGTCCAAGTGAAACACCCTAGAGTGGCCACTGGAACGACGTGGAGTTTTGGAGTGGACCCATAGGGTAGCCACAACCAGCCTTTGGGCAGTGCCACAGAACTTGGAACTCCAGTAAACCCTGCAATTCTAGAGGATCCTCCAGCGAGTGCTGACAAGAATGTGATCAATCTCCTTGGTCACATACCATGTCCAGTGATGCAGGTTGGAGAGGTGATACCAGGAGCTAGAAAGGAGAATTATTATATTGTCACTGCTAGGGTTAGCTCCCGAGCTATGGGAGATCACAGCCGGATACCGCAGTGAAGTCGCCGAGAACAATGCGAATGTCTCGCCGGGTATAATTGTCTGCCACAGATGTGAGTTTGGCATAAAACGCTTCTTTCACATCGAGTTTACGAACATCTGTAGATGCGTACACAGAAATAAAAGACACGAAGCCAAAAAGCATGCTTCAGTCTCAGTGCCATAATTAGCACATCAACCGACATTACCTCTGCTACCGAGGGATGAAGTCGGCAGTAGATGCCTATGACTACTCCCTGGAGATGATGACCATTGCCACGGCTCGACCAGTAGTAGGTGTACCCACCCATACTGATCGTGCGGCTGCCAGAGAGGGGTAACAGCTTATCCTGCCGCAAGGACCGGATGTTCCAAGCGCCTATCCGGAAAGCTCGCCTGCAGTCGCTCCGGGTGGAGCGACTGCAGGCCAACGCTGCCCCCGATAAAAGGGCGCTGTGGGGCCCAACGTCTGCCTGTGGGGCTCCCTTGTACTCTGCCCCACAGGCCTCATATTATTTTTTTAATATATATATATATATATATATGACTGTATACACACAAAACTATTTGAGTAGTGCAAGCAAAGAACCATCACCACTGTACGCTGAAGTACAGAAAGCAATTCAAGAGTTAAAAGATGGGAAAGACCCAGGCTTTGATGACATTCCAGCCGAATTGGTAAAGAGGGGGGATGAAAGATTTATGGACTTCTTTCACAAACTATGTACTGCAATATGGAAGCAGAATGAATGGCCTGTGGACTGGGTTACACCTATATTTATTCCTATACTTACGAAAGGAGACACATTTGAATGCTGTAATGACAGAACAATTGCTCTAATAAGTCACTAGAGCAAAATTCACCTGAAAATCATTGCTAGGCGTATGAACTCAAGATTAGATGAAATTGCAGAAGCAAAAGCTGGGTTTGTCCTGGAAGAGGTATTAGATACCACATAAAGATGATCATAGAGAAACACAAAGAACAAACTAATAATCAATAATAATTTTTTGTCGATTTCTAAAATGCTTTTGATAGTTATTCATGACATCCTCTAGAATAACTTGTCCGAATGAATTTTCCACTACACATTATTACTTTGATTAAAAAACTTTACGATCAATAAAAGGCAGCAGCCCGAACATCATATGGAATAACAGATTGGTTCAACATAGGCCAAGGAGTTAGGCGAGGTTGTATTCTTTCACAGCATTTATTCAGTATCTATTCAGATAAAATTATGAGAGAAGAAACAGAGTATTCTGAAAGTACAATCAAAATAGGAGGCAGAAATGTGTCGAATTAAGTAGTCAGGAAAAGTGTAGAAGTAGGATTATACATACATGTGAGCAAAACCAAATTAGTGAAAGTAGAAAGAGACTTTCAGATCAAGCCACTGGGTGGGCAAGGCAGCCTAAGTCAGTGCCGGTCCCAGGCAAGTAGAACAACAACATTTAAGAATACCCTGTTTCTTCTCTCATAATTTTCTCTGAATAGATACTGAATAAATGCTGTGAAAGAATACAACCTCGCCTAACTCCTTGGCCTATGTTGAACCAATCTGTTATTCCATATGATGTTGGATGGATTTGTCTTTCCAGATGTTCATTAATGAGGCAACAGCATTTCTTGCAATGGTAGTTCTCCTTCTTATCTCTTTTGAATAGTCATAGTTAGTAATAGGTGCACTTAGGTAAATGAATTCATCATCAGTTTCTACAACTTCACCTTTGGCTGTAAGATTATGCTGTGTCTGAGTGGAATTTGTGGAAAATAATGATTGTGGCAGGCGAAGTCCTGCGGGAAATGGAAAGGAGCTGGGAGGTGTAGAGAGTTCTCACCTGCAAGATCGACAATTACCCCTAAGGTACGGCTGGTCAGTTTCCCCCACAAAGGTTGCAGGTTAAGCAGCCAACAGGCCTTGATAAAAGTTACAGCTCAGCTACAACAAGGAGGAGGAGACGAAAGCAGCGAAAAGGACGAGGAAAAATCAGTGCCCTCATTGAAGATGATGGTGACAGTGCTAGGGAGTATTAATGGAAAGTAGTGTGAAATGGTGGTGGACGCTAGTGCTGAGAGCATTTGTGAGGAAGGGACTCTTCAAGAAGGAATTACCGAAGCACCCTAATCCCTTCCGTGGCCCTACAGGGAAACTCAGTCCATTGTAGGGTCCAGTGAAAGTGACTATAAAGATAGGAGGGTACAAGATAAAGTTCCCTGTGCTAGTAGCGGATCTAACAGACCAGTGCCTGCTTGGGCTCGACTTCCTGGCTAAGGTCGGTGGTGATGTATTGGTGATAAGAAGGCTACCAGGAGAAGAGATTCCTACTTCACATGCTACTTCACAGGAGGATGTAAGGGTTGAGCCAGGTCGAGAGGTATGTGTAGCCTGTTGGCTTGGTTGAACCATTTGAGTGTAAACCCTCATGTTGGCCTGTAGGAATGACTGTAGGAGGGAGTTTAGTGTCAGGAGCAGACAGGAAGGCAATGATGCTAGTGGCCAACCCTACCAATGAGGGGGTGACCCTGAAGGCTGATACACTGCTGATACCGTATACACGAGTTAAGTTCAGCAATGCATTAACACAGGAGATGCTGTATCCATAAGACAGCGCAGCTTTTGTCTGGGAATTGAGAAGAATGGAAGTGCACCGGTTTGCTCAACAGAAACTTATGTTGGCAGGTGAAGCAATGATAAGACGTCATGGCCGGGGAGCAAGGGATGGATCCTTCCAGTTAGGAGATAGGGTTTGGCTGCATAGCTCAAGAAGGAAGAAAGGGCTCTCACCCAAGGGAAAGCACAAGAGCAATCTGGTGCATTCTGATAGGTTGACCAAATATCATGGACCTGGAGAGTACACATGGGGACATGGCAGAAGAAAGAGCCTCATGGAGAAGGTAACACCACAGGAGGAAGAGGATGTAGTATATGAGCCACCAGACTGGATGACGGAAGAACTAGTTACACTAAATAATGAGAGAGAGTGCAGGTGAAGGTGATGTAGCAGATGGAAAGGAAGAGAGATTACCAATCATCAGTAGTGAACCAGACTTACCCCACTCCGCAACTCCCCATAAAGCCCTTGCATTGAGGAAGAGAGGACCCAAATGAGAAGTGCCCATTTCCGCAGAGTCACCCAGACAGCCTCGAACCCGCACCCCCCCCCCCCCCACCCCCCCACAAGGTTCAAGGATTATGTGTTAGAGAAAGACCTGGAGGGGTTACGAAGGGCAGAGCCATATTATATAGGTACTCATAGTCGCAGATGGTGGGGCCAGGTAGAGGATTATTAGTAGAGGGGCTGAGAGATGCTCAATGAGCTCAATGAGCTACTTCCTCAGCATGAGCATTGCTCATGCTGAGGAAGTAGCACAGTTATCAAAGGAGACACAAGCCTTACTTGAAGATGCACGCACGCTGAGAGAGATAGAGAAGTATACTCTGCAAAATTGGTCATGGCTGACAGAGACATGACGAGAAACACTACAAGACACGAAAGCAGAAGGAGAAAGTGGCTAAGGGAGGAAATAAGGATTGAGAGGAGGTGGATGGCTTTGTTGGACTGGTGAAAGGAGTGACAAAAGTGGCTGATCAAGAGGAGGGGGAAATTGCAAGGCACTGACAAGTCAGCCACGATCAGGCGACGTGTTACATGGTGAAAGGAAGTATCTGCGCAGATGGAGGAACCTAACCCTCATGAGATTGCGATGGCTCCTTTGGAAGAAACGGAGACCATTCCATCTAAGGAGGGAGCAGTGCTACACACACGAACCATAGTGTAATCCGAATGTCTCACGGGAGAAGTAGCAGGTGTGTTTGATAAGTGTGCCCGCGAATTCATATCTAGTTGTGTACTTTACTATGAAAAGGAAATAACCACAATAGTTTAATTACATTTGTGTACTTTATGTGTTTGGATCTGAAATGGAAGTGCAAGTGTGTATTTTATAGAGGTTCTTCTAATTAAAATGTTGAAAAGGAATAGTATATTTATCCATCCTATCCACATTATCCACCCCACGTTTCAATATATATACGAGTATATACATATATACATAAACACACACACACATATATACACATACATACATATATGTGTGCACATATATTATATATATATATATATATATATATGTACGCGCGCGCGCGTGTGTGTGTGTGTGTGTGTGTGTGTGTGTGTGTGTGTGTGTGTATGTGTGTGTGTGTGTGTGTGTGTGTGTGTGTGTGTGTATATTTGTATACACACACACACACACACACACACACACACACACACACTAAAGTCCTAGCTACACATGAAGACAATCAGAAAATCTGGATAAGAGGATACATGACCAAAGATGGCAGGGAAATACTTCAGAAAAAAATGGAAGAGTTAAACAAAACGAACAAAGGACTGAAGAAGAAGAAAACTGATGGTTTATGTACGAACTAGATGCGATTATTGCATATAATAAACCA
Source organism: Penaeus chinensis (assembly GCF_019202785.1). Classification (NCBI taxonomy): domain Eukaryota; kingdom Metazoa; phylum Arthropoda; class Malacostraca; order Decapoda; family Penaeidae; genus Penaeus; species Penaeus chinensis. Next base: position 26,534,409 of record NC_061827.1, on the reverse strand, counting down.
GATGTAATATGCATCACTGAATCCAAACTGGATCCCTCCGTAGACGATGTAACGTTAGGTCTGGGAGACTACAATATTTGGAGCAAAGATCGGGCAAATGGAAATGGAGGGGGTTGGGGGCAATGTCAACAAGGAAAGGAATTATCATAAAGGAGACAGAGATTCAACAAGATCCCATAGTAGAACTAAAGGCAATTGAGGTAGAAACAAACGGAGTAAATAAAATAACCACAGTGTACATGCCTAGACCAAGATCCAGGATTTTGGGGGCCTACTAGGAGACCCTGTGCAGTCGGTATGTGCTTGCGGTGAAAACATCGAAGTCACAGAGAGTTTTATATACCTCGGTAGTGCAGTTCACGACTCTGGGCTGTCAGACCAGGTAGTCATTAGACGGATTGGCCTGGCAGCAGGGGTCATCAAATCTCTCGACAAGAGTATTTGGAGATGCCGGAACCTTTGCAGAAGGACCAAGCTACGTGTTTTCAAGGCCCTGATACCGCCAGTTTTACTATATGGTAGTGAAACTTGGACGCTATCTTGTGCTCTGGAATCTCTTGATGCCTTTTGCAACAGATCCTTGCGCCAGATCATGGGACCATGTGTCCAACCAACGGCTGCACAGTGAGACCGGTACAGGACCTGTTACTTGTACAATCCGTGATCGCCAACTCAGGCTATACGGTCACTTGGCTCGATTCCCGCAGGATGACCCTGCCCATCAGGTTGTCTCTGTCCGTGACAATCCTGGGTGGAGGAGGCCTGTGGGACGACCGAGAAGGTCGTGGCTTGGGCAGATCGATCAAACCTGTCATGAGGAACTAGAGATGGGCCGGGCCCCTGCCTGGCGGCTCGCCATGAGGGACCCTCGTAGGTGGAAGCAAAGGGTGGATGCGGCTATGCGCCCCTGCCGGTATTAACTCCCAAATGATGATGATAATGATGTACGTGCCACCTCATAAAACGATGTGGTCACAATAAAATTACCAAAAACTTATTCAACAAATGCTAAAGCACCTGGAAGAAGTGCTACAAGTTTCGGAAACTAAAGCAAAATATTTTTTTGTAACAGGATTTTAACAGCAAAACTGACAAGGAAAGTTTCGACCCCAGAGCTCAGCCAGATACGTGGAATGCAAAATTACTAGGAGTCATAAATGTATTTTGTCTCTTCCAGAATGTAATAGATCATGATCATGTAGTAATTAAGTTGAAATACTGTCTGCTACAAGAAAAACTCATCGTACGTATGGAAAGAAAAGGAAAGTACAAATACAAGCGAGGTAATTATAGAAGCCTTAAAAAAAAAAAAAAAAAAAAAAAACGATGGCATAAACTGAACGAAGAGAACATTGATATACAATATTATAAATTTAAGTCAATAAACAAGGAGTAGAATATAGGAAGAAATGATTATACCCAAACCACGATGATAAGAACAACTAGGTAAGAACACACACACACACTCACACACACACACACACACACACACACACACACACACACACACACACACACACACACACACACACACACACACAGAGAGAGAGAGGGGGGGGAAGAGAAAGAAAGAGGAGAGAGAGAGAGAGAGAGAGAGAGGGAGAGAGAGAGAGAGAGAGAGAGAGAGAGAGAGAGAGAGAGAGAGAGAGAGAGAGAGAGAGAGAGAGAGAGAGAGAGAGAGAGAGAGAGAGAGAGAGAGAGAGAGAGAGAGAGAGAGAGAGAGAGAGAGAGAGAGAGAGAGAGAGAGAGAGAGAGTGAGAGAGAGAGAGAGAGAGAGAGAGAGAGAGAGAGTGAGAGAGTGAGAGAGTGAGAGAGAGAGAGAGAGAGAGAGAGAGAGAGAGAGAGAGAGAGAGTGAGAGAGAGAGAGAGAGAGAGAGAGAGAGAGAGAGAGAGAGAGAGAGAGAGAGAGAAAGAGAAAGGGGGAGAGAGAGAGAGAGAGAGAGAGAGAGAGAGAGAGAGAGAGAGAGAGAGAGAGAGAGAGAAAAAGAGAAAGAGAAAGAGAAAGAGAGAGAGAGAGAGAGAGAGAGAAAGAGAAAGAGAAAGAGAAAGAGAAAGAGAAAGAGAAAGAGAAAGAGAGAGAGAGAAAGAGAAAGAGAAAGAGAAAGAGAAAGAGAAAGAGAAAGAGAGAGAGAGAGAGAGAGAGAGAGCCGGATAGACAGACAGACAGATATAGATGTTGATATCAGTTTTAAGAATAACACATGGAATCAGGATATACGTATGTACATGTATATTGATTTGCCCGTTTCTCTTTTGTTGACTGAACATTTGAAAAATCGTCTTCTTTTCTCATATGTAAAGATGCTAACCCTAGGTCTTCGTCTGCAATTTATTTCGTTCGGATGAATTTGTTATCACTTTTAATTCAACGATAACTTCCTTTGAGGTAACATTAATAAAATCAGAAATAGAGACACACCAATAACAAATTATAATGATAATAATGATAATCCTAAGCCAATTTAAAACAAATAAAACAGTAATGAGAATGATGCCAAATGCGAGGCTTCGGACGCATTCAAGATGTCGTTCCTGCAGACGGAGGTTCTGGGCCACGGCCGCAGAGTCTGCTCTCTCTACAAAAGAGCCCTCCGGAATTTGGAGGCATGGTACGACAGGCGGTAAGTTTCTGAATGGAGCAAGAAATAAGTAAGATACCAAGAACTAGTTCAAAAGGGAAGGAGGCAAAGGCGCTCATAACCATCGGGTTCCTCTTGTGTCCGGTTTCACCAAGGTTTATGGAAGTAGTCTTATTTTACGGATGTGTGTGCTTGATTTCCTGAGTTAGTAGTTATATGTGCTAGTAATTTTGGTAATGGTTAATTTCTAGAATAGGTCCGTATCTTAAAACCCATCAAACTTTGATATCATTGGACCATTTGCATCTATATGTAGTGGGAATTTCGCCGGAATTAAGAAATAAGGTCAACAGAACGGCTGAAAACACCAATAATTTGCGCAGAGAGTGCTAGAGATTCAGCCTTGCAGAGCCTTTGCCTCAGCAGAGACAGGACATCACTCGAGGTGCGATATTTGAAACTGTGGGATAGTTTGTTTCCCATAGCCCTGCAGTACAAGATAGAAATTGCGGTAATTCTTTCCAAAAATGTATTTCGCGTTCGCATGTTTATTTGACGATAATCGGAGCCGATTATAGGTATCCTATAGTTGTATACCATTTTTGGTTGGTGGAAATCCATGTCCAGCCAACAAGTTTGATTTGGTAAGTCACGATAGTAGGGGAGGTCATGAAGTATATCAGGGAAATTATGGGGTAAAACAGGCTTAAATACAATAAATATAATGCAATAATGCATGAAACAGCAAATGAAAAGGACTTAAAATCAGCTCAAGAAACTCTACAGAAACGCCCACCACCATTGAAAGTCTATGGCCCGATACACATCTTTAAAAAGAAAAACTCCGGCTCACAACGCCACCGTTCTAAAAACGATGTAACCAAGCAACCTTACCCTATCGGAGGCTCCGCCCTAGGACCCCCCTCCACTGGGGTATTTACCTATAGGGGCTCCGCCCCCGGAACCCCATCCATTGAGGTATATACTTAACAAATCAAGATTGTTAACTGAATATGGAATTTCGCCAACCAAAAATGGTATAGACTCTAGTATACCTATAATCGTCGCAGATTAACGTCAAATAAACACATGAACGCGAAATTGCCAGTAATGGACAGAGGACTGAAAATAAGACTTCATCCATGGCCACTCTAAGCTAGGCAAAAGGGCTGTGCCAAATGCAGCCGGAGAGTAAGTCCACAGCGATTGGGTTGGAGGTCTGGGGAGTCTCGCTGGGGACCTGGACTCTAGCTTGCTAGTCAGATTTGGAGATTTTGCTTTTTAAGCAGGGTTTGGGGAAAAGACAGTAAATACTCAGAATATCTTTGCATGACCAATGATGGTAGTGGTATCAATGGATTCCTCTCACTCCCCACTGTTCAGATATATATATCCCCTTCCCGATGGGTCACGCTGTGATGCGTCAAAACAAACTGCTTGATCTGTGGCGTGCGGCGGTACGCCGAGGTGGCACGCCAAAGCGCTACCAGCTGGTGATTCGGCTTTGTGAACCGAATTCCCAT
>NC_061827.1:26512807-26522807 GCF_019202785.1 Penaeus chinensis | reverse complement strand
ATGCACTGTTAAACTTGTTCAAATATTTTGCTTCATTAATCATTGCCCAGGTGATATATCTTGCCACTAAAATACAATGTAACAATGTGATTGAGCAAATCGGTTTCATCAGGTTAATAAATGCAATGTAGGTTTTATGATTTTTTAAAACTGGTATAAATATGTAGCAAAATATATATCTATTATATTGAGCTACAAAGGTGTTACAATTTTAAAGATTTTTGGCCTCTGCTAAGGAAGCCATATCCTCATGCAAATGTCATAGCTGACAGTCACTTAAAAGTACAGTTGCAGCTTTGGCAAATATGAACCTTGTTATTATTCTATAGTTTCTCTTAGTGAAATGTAATTCATATATTAGAAAGTTTGGTATAATTTTTGAATGCTTAGAATGTATACATTTAACAAAATAAGATTTTTTTTTTTTACCCTATGGTTAATATTATAAAAAAACCTTTGGTGACCACTGAATGCAGAGGGGAACATATTTATCAACAATCTGCATTTAACATAGAACATGTTGACAAAAGTATCATAATAATATACCATTACAACTGCTCATTGTACAAATTACTTTCTTTCAAAATATATTCATAGTGCTCCTCAAACCATCAGGCCAGTTGAGACTACTTCTATACTCCAAAGTATTTATCTTTGATTACTATCACTCTCTTCATTAACCCCCACTATCTGGATGACTTGACCATCACATCATGAAAACATTTGACATGAGGGGTGGATAATGTGAGCATGCAGTCATGGGAAAATTTAGCTGAGGGCAGGGCGACACAAATTTGTTGTGAGCATTTTGGCTGAAGGCCACGGTAACAGGAAAGTGATTAAACTCATTTGGCATTTGGAAGGGGTTTTGCATGATTTTCTTGGATAATTGGGTGGAATGTACTGTCATGAACCATGATGAAGTACACAGGCATCTGGGGAGGATACCATTTCCATGGTCAGTATCATAATCCTGGCTGCTATGAATCTTGAATTACAGAAAATTGAATAAGAAAAAAGCATAAAGTTGACAAATAACAATCTTACATTGTTGTTATTGCAATGAGTTATGGACTACCAAGAGAAATAGTATGGAGTCTGTGCAAGAAAAGCAGTCAATTACCATCTGGATAAATCAAATCAATTGACAAATATGGACATTGAAAATGTCAAAAAAGGTAAAATTTATATGCAGAAAAAGTGAATATAATATTGCAGGGGAGGCAGTGGAGTTTTGTCACTGTATATGAGTGTTCATATATGCCTGGCCCTGCACTCATCTGAGTGGCTGATCAAGTAAGCCAAATCCCTGTGTTTTGGGCCATGTGATGGCAGTGAAGCCTGCGGATCCAATGGGTTAACCCAAATCTTCCGGGTGGCATGAAGAGATAAAACGGCACCTTACTGGCCAATTTCCCGGCCGTCATGATAGATGACGACACCCTTTCTTCTGGCTGTCATCAGTGATGACGGTCTCGGTTTCACTTTTTTTTTTTCGGGACTCCTTCGTGGGAATGGAAAGTCCCGAAAAAAAAGTGAAACCGAGACCGTCATCACTGATGACGGCCAGAAGTAAGGGTGCCGTCATCTATCATGACTGCCGGAACATTGGCCAGTAACTCTTCATGCCACCCGGAATATTTGGGTTAATAGAGGTCTGAGTAGCAAACCAAATCTACGGAAGGAAATACATCTCGTCTGTTTCATGTACCGTTTTTGACAGTTCTGAATAATTATCTAAAATATCTATATTTCTTCACTTCTCATTTAATAATTTTAACAATGCATTACTTAGACCCAGATCTTGACTTGTAGTACATTTTTCCTTTACCAAGATAAATGGCATTAAAAAAAACATAATTGCCCCAATAACAGATTTTAGAAACATATAATCCATCGCTGCTGGGAAGATGCTGTGCTCACTTTTTATTTTTTATTTTTTTTTTGTGAAATGTCTTTGCACATAGATAGTGTTTAGCCACAAAAGAGTCAATTAGTAGTCTTGTGACCTTACTTCAACTCTGCTTGAATATTGATGGTGTTAGTTTTATTATAAACATAATTATTATAATGTTGTAGACATTAATAACAGCAATATAAGATAGCATAAAATATTTTTGGAACTAAAGGAAAAGGGTTAACAGGCGAGACAGGCAGTACTCATAATTGGCTCATTGGTGACTAGGTACAAGTGTAGTCATCTATGTGTAAAATAAATTAATAAAATAAACAGAGTAGGCTTTACAGTGTATAACAAACAGCTCAGCAAATTTAAATATCTATGTGAGCCTGATGGTTATTCCTATAAACATATCCATGCATTGACATCAGCTTATTTATAGGATCGGGCAGTGGTCTCTGAACATATCCTGCTGCTTTAATAATATTACTTGACTGAATGTGGTGGGCTCTTGCCACTACTGGGAAAAGTGTGAGGGTACACTTCCTCTGTTGTCCATGGCAGGATTACAGGCATTTTGATGGTTTGGTTATGGTATCCCTACTTTTGGAGAGTTTCTGCCCATGCCCTACAGCACTGTAAAAATACGTAATTTAGAACATAACTTTGTAATAATTTTTGCCTGATCATGTGAACAGTGCATTGAACATGTGCACAAACTAGTGTGTTTGTGTGCATACATGTATGCATGGTTTGTGTGTGTTTTTGAGTTTGATGAGGAGGGTGTCAGTGTGTATTATTCTGACATTAATTCTCATATGCTTAAGTATAAATAAGATTGTCAAAATTAGTTTTCTGAATCATTTCAGTTTAAGGTCTCTGTAATTTAATTAACCCTGAATGTTCAGGTGAGCAGGCAGGGATGCCTGAGGTGATGTCAGAGGCAGTTAAACTACTGTCTAAACAACTGATTCCACTTGCTAGTTGGTTGCTTAGCTAGTAATTTGAAATCTTGTCACTTCTCAGGTATGTTTGTCAATCAGGCCTGCTTATCTGGATATGCCTTTAGAAATCTGGCCATCCTTGTGGTTCACAAAATATGATAAAACACGAAAGTTAAACATTAAATGTATGTGCATGAGCATTTCAATATATGAGTCTGAACCATCTTTTGCAGTTATCAGGTCAAAAAGTAAATAATGCTATGATTCACTTCATCTTTCTCTACATTGTTTATTTTTTTTACATGCAAATTTACCATTTAGGACCATATAAAAGTAACACCTTGCCAAGCACAGAAACTACATGTGGTGGGAGAGCAGGTAAAACTACTGCAACTAATGTCAAGTGTTCTGATGTTCCACTGCATGACACATTTTTGTGTGCCTTAATGTAGTTTTGTTTGGGTAAATTTCGTGGGAACTGTTGTAGAATGGAAATGTGCCGACTTCCTTATTTTTAACTAAAGATTTCTCGATACATAGGGCATGTATTGGACATGCATGATTAAAGCAAACAAATGAATACAATGTCATTAAACAATATGTTTATGATAATTCACCCAAAAGCAACTGTTGTGGTAATCCACTTAGTGATATCATGGTTTATGAAGCTATTAAATTATATTACCTATCTTTCAAGAAAATATTCAAGTTTCAATGAAAAATTTGGTGTCAACTGGAGGCAAAATCAACACTTCATTTATAATGTAAATTGAAAAGCATACACATGCTACTTGACCTTACATACCTACACATACTGTAGCTCAAAAATAAATAAGTGATTATTGCAATTTCATAATCATTTGTCTGTCCATGATCCTGACAACTACAATATCGATATAAGATGATATTCTCTTTCTGAATCAAGTGTGCAACCTATTGCTCCTCTGTGTCCTAATATGCTGTCTGTCATAATGAAGTGGATACAGTTATTAGTTATTGATACAGGGTGGTGGGAATAGGACAAGTCTTACAGTGAAAGATTTTTTTATTCACATACTTACTTTTGAGCCCATGGGATGGTGTGTCAGAAAATCTAATTGTTAATGGTATCATTTTATAAATGTATTTATTTTTATAGGCAAGTACAGTTATTCACTGATATAAATTTATCCAGTGTCAATAGCCATTTACTTGTTCTGAAGGCAGTACTTTCATGTGGCAGAGGGTGTATGAATACTAAGGTCAACAGCATATTCTGTTATACATGTAAATGGTAAACTATGACCTCAAATTAACTAGAAACCAGAGAGGTGAAATTTTAATTAAATATTTGCATTATATATTTTTTATACAAAATGGTTTGTGATAAAAGGACAATTAACATAGGAAAGATAATGCTTCCTCATAAAAGAACATGTGGAAGAATCAAGAAATTTTGTTAGACAAAGTAGCAATACAACATGCCATACATAACAAAGGGAAAAGAAAAATTAAATATTTCTGATAATTGCACACATCATATTAATAGATAATACTCTACCAGAAACAAGATATACAAAAAATTAGTACATAGCAGCCATGTAATACAGCAAAACATGGAAGTACAAAGCTATAGGTTATGCAAAGGCATATGTAATGCTCATATAAACAATATCACAGATAATTTTCTTTAATCAGGTTATTTTTTCTGATCTTAATCAGAAGACTTCCTAGTGTACACAACTTACTACTAATAGTTAGGAAATCATTGTCTTACTCCAAAAGATGAAAGTATGACTGGTAATTAACCCATTTGTTTCTAAAGCATCACTTTTGTACAAAACTGCAAACAGCCCCTCAATAAATTCTATAAATCTACCACTCCTCTAAAATTTAACAACATCTGACTGTGCAGATGCAGCATTGATGCATTTCATGCTATTGGAAGAAAACATGTATTTATGTCATGATACCAACTGCATCATCACTTCAAAATACACACCACAGATGGATTTCAACAGTTTCTCTAGAACAAGTAAATAGTTTGTTATATACATTTATAAATTATTCTATAATCTCTCAAAAAATAACAAATTATAGATACGAATAACAAGTAGTAATGTTCAATCTATATAATTATTTACTTAGGGACAACTGTTCTATTACTTCTGAGAATGTAGAAAACATGTATTATATCACTGCCATATTTAGGAATAGCTGTCATCCAAATCAAAATACTAACTTACAAACATTATCACTCATTACCAAATATCTTCACTTTAAAGAAAAGAGTGAAACACTGTGACTCTACCAATCATATATATATATATATATATATTGTAATCATTTACAAATCTTCTGAAAGCCTATATAAATCATCTTATATGTTTTTAGCAACTATTTGACTGGCCTGATGATCCTTGAGTAGTTGACCAGATAATACATCATCTGAAAACATTATTCACATTTATTGAAGGATTTGCACTGTTTAAAACATTAACATTCATAAAATTCATAAAAAGAATTTGCACTGTATTACACAGAATTTAACTCTCAGTTAAACATTTGCCTCTGAAAATTAACTTTGATATGCTTAACCTAGCTTTAATGTACTCCATTCATCAATATCACTTGCTGATATTCATAGTTTTCCTACAGGGAGGAATGGGGAGAAAAAAACAGAAAATGTGGAAGGAAATGATTACTGATTAATGTTTAAATTATTGTTTTGTGTGAAAAGTAAGAATATGTTCATCAAAAACTTTTGAAGTGAACAAAAATACTCTTTAAAACATTTCTTTCCCATGGAATATCATGTTTCAGAATCACTAACTACAAACTAATGTGGAGCTACATATTTCGTATTTGTCAAAGAAAAAAAAAATATATATAATAGGCACAAAAAGAAAGAAAAAAAAACACTAGCAATTGCTTGAGTATGCTGACAGGAGAAAACAGAAAGCCTAATGAATATGCATAATTATTAACTAATATTTTAAATCATATTTCAGATTTTGAAGGTATTGTATTACATAATGAAATTTCTGAACTATTTAATATTTTCTATTATACATACACTATATCCTAAAATACAGTATATAGTATAATTCTTTTTTAGTGCACTTAACCCCTTCCTGACGGGTCACGCTGTGAGGCATCAAAACAAACTGCTCGATCTGTGGCGTGTGACTATACTCCGCAGCGGTGCACTAAAGCACTACAAGCCAGTGATTCGGCTTGATGACCGAACTCCCGCGCTCAAAATCAGCGTGTTGCCAGTGATCACCAGCGCGTAGAGTTTTTTTATTCTTTATTTTTTATTTTTTTAGTTTTCTTCACCCGTCATCAAGGGGTTAAACTTCACACCCAGAGTGGATAACAATGCAAGATCTTTTAGTGGCCATGATAAATGCTCAGAACCACAGTCAAATGAAGGAAGTGAAGTCTAAGTCCTTTAGATTTCGTGACGATGCATCAACTGGTTTCAATCAACAATTTCTTTGAATGGCCCAAGTATTTCAACATTATGCATTCTTATTTTGCTATCTCCCAACAAATATGACACCAACGGCAGCTAGCAGCCATAGCAATGAAATTATCCAAAAGGTGTGTCATGCATATGTAGGAAATTTCTTGATCTGACTGCCCAATTTACTCACCTTTTCAGAAAAGTATCTTGGAAAAATACAAATAAATCATCAAACATTGGAGTGTATCATGAGTAACTTGAGTAACTTCCATCTCAGTCCTATGGCATACAGGCAAACTTTGAATACACCACAGTCTTCCATGCAGATTACTAGCTACCATGAAATTCAACAAAGTATTATAAGGTAATAATGCATAATACATTAAAAATAATATCCTATTTACTGACATGCATCCTGGATCAATAGTGGATAAATTAAGTTTTACATCAAGATCAATGACTTCACATAAATTAATGGAGTATCTACATTTAAAGGGTTACATTACAATTTTCTCAAACTTCACAGTCTTTGGTTATTATCCCTTTCTCACCCTCTTACTGTTTTTTATGGGATATGGATGGCATTACCTTACGGTGACTAACTGCTGATCATAAAATTTCTATAAAATTCCCAGGTTTGACTTATGAATATTCTACACTAAATACACATATCGAGAACATATATGTGCTGACTAATGTGTGTCTTCAACATTATGAACCACAACAGGATGACTTCTGTGCAGGAGGTGCTGCCTGATCATCAACAATTTGAAGATTTCTTGAATTTCCACCTCTTGTGAGTGTGTTCACTCGCTGTTGGTCATTTGCAATTGCACTTGTCAACATTTTGCGAGTGAGTTCCAAAAATAGCTCTTCAACTCCTTTATTTTGTTTGGCTGATGTCTGGAAATGGAAAGCTCCCACTTCTTGGGCATACCTGTGAGAAAGAAAATTACTTTTTTGTTATCTTTATAAAATATGTAAATGATTAACCCAATGGCGGCGGGTCACGGCTATTGCCGTCATAACAATACGCCCGATTTGAGGCGTGCGGCTGTCCGCAGCGGCGCCGCACCAAAACGCCCCGAGGCAATAATTCGGCTTGATGTACCAAATTCACGCGCTCAGAGTCGGCGCGCTGCCGCCGTTCGCCAGAGCGTAGAGTTTTTTAAAAATTTTCTATACCCGACGCCATTGGGTTAAAGAACACTAAATTGATAATTACTTGAAAAATGAGGACCTAATTTTGTCTTCTACTTTTGGATCAAAATTCTTAAGAATTTATATCTCCATTAATACTTCCTAATTTACTAGAGTGAAGAGAAAATAATCTATTTTGATGTCTGCTTGGAAGTGGAAAAAGTATCAGAAATCAAGCTTGGTAAATCTTGTTTAACTGCTTAAGACCACAATTCCTTAGCTAATCCTTGTCCGCTTTGCTCAAATCATCATATTTCAGAAAGGATAAACTTGCTCTTCAGAATTGAGAGACCAATTTTAAACACTGGAATATATCTTTTTTGTGATAATATCCCAAAGCAGCAGTGTGACAAAATTTGGAATAGTTACTGCAAGGCATAGAAAACTGAAGGAAACAAGGAGGCTGATAGGGAAAGGTGGGAGTGGGGGGCAGAGGAGAGTGAGAATGGAGCATTACTGCCAAACACCATTAAGGACATGAAAATAAGACTGAGACAACCAAGGAAAACCAAAAGCAGGCCTCTCCAATATCCCACCAATTTTTTGTGTCCTTGACAAGATCTAGCCTCTGTCCTAGCCCCCTTGGTTTTCAGGGGTTAATTAATGATATTTTGATAACCTAAATCTTGTAAATGATACCATGTTTGTGTTTACATTTTAACAATCAGTCAGTCAGTATAAAGAAACTTATCCACTGGTTTGTTCTCCCTTGTCTATTGGGTTTCCTTGTATAAGGAAAAGGAAATTTCCAGAAAATTGGAAAACTAATGAATATTTAGCACTTATCATAAAATCCAGTGAAACTGTTATCAACTTTACCTCTTAGATCAATTACCTCTAATTGTAATTAGGTAATTAAGGATTGGTGTGATCATTCACAAGCCAGCTAGCAAAGAGAGATTATGTATGTTAGGAATCCTAAGGATGTATGGTCTTTTTTAAGGTTTCAAAATTATATCCACACATTTACCAATACAAATATCTTATGTGCTCAAGGTGTTTAATCTAAACCTAATAAACCATTTACCATGTTAAAGCTAAAGCCTGTGTCTGATCACTGTTAATCCCTTCTTTGCCTAAGTCAGTGACTGCAAACTCCTGCATACTGAGATACGAAGTAGATCAGGGTATTCAGAGGAGTTCACTTTAGAAAGGGTATATTAGCATAACTAGGTTCTAGTCAAGGCCTGTCATTATAGCACTCTGGTCATATCCTGTGCCTTTGGCTAACAAAGTCACTTTTGAATTAACTGTAGGTGATAGAAAGATTGGTGAAATGATTAATGGTAAAGGTGAAGATAATACAAGGTTATGACTGAGCTCTATCAAAGGATTACATTTAGTAGTTAGATTCCTACGAAGATAAACTAACCCGCTGGATCCAGGTGACCGAGGGTTTGGTGACAGAAATGTCTCGTCATGAGTGCACAAAGTGACCCTGCAGGTTTTCCAGTCCATACAAGCAATCAACCTATTTTTGCTCTCACTTTTGATAGTATAGGGTGTGTTACAGAAATTTGAAAAATAACTTTATTTGCTGTTATTGTTACTACAAGAGGTATAAACTACCTGGAGAGATAATACAAAGTCTGTTCAATGAAAGCATTCTATTGTTGTCTTGGTACAGCATAATAAATAACAAATATAGACCTCAGAAAATGGCAAAATAGTGAATAGCATTGCAAAGATGAGGCAAGGAGTCTTGAAACTGCATGTGAGTGTTTTTGTTTATGGCCTATAAGGCACATATCCAGGAGAATTTCAACACTAATGCCTTGATTTTGGTTCATGTGTGCACCTCGAGGCACACAGAACCAAATGAGCGGTAAAGAGATCTATGGAAAAAATTGGTGGAGCTGGTAAAGCTAACAGAATAAACAATCAACAATTAGCCAAAAGTAGTAAGGTATTTATTCAAATGTTATTTCAGTTTCTCAACACCATGTGGCTGTATTAAAGGCTGTAACAAGGGCAGAAAAAAGGGGTTAAACAATAACTAACTAATATTACTTACGCTTCAGCTTCTTCCAAAGAGACATGTCTCTCCTTTTCTAAATCTATTTTATTACCGGCAATGACGAGGCAGATATCATTACCCAACATTCTTCTTAGTTCTCTCACCCAATTCTTTACCTTCAACAAAAAAAGCAATCATTAGCATTTCTGTTTTACAGTAAAGGTAATGCAAAATATGAATTAATATTACATATTTTCTTCTACAATTAAACAGACAAACACACACACACACACTCACAAAAGCTGGGAAAAAACAAACACATTCAAACCTTTACTTGTTGATACAACAAAAGTCAGAGATATTTATTGAAATAGGAACGAGTCTCAAATGGAAATGAAGTCAAAGAAGGGATCAAAACTCTGCTTGCAGGCATGGCAAAAGATATCACTATGATGAATATATATAAAACTTAGCTGATTTGATTAAAATAGATTAACTAGTATACATATATGTACTACTAAGATATCCTGAATAGTTGGAACCAAATTTTG
>NC_061827.1:26497807-26500307 GCF_019202785.1 Penaeus chinensis | reverse complement strand
ACGGTCTAGTATAGGTAAATTTTACTTTGTACTACATGGCTGTAGGAAACTGAAACTATACCCAGGAATCTAAGACATAACCCACCTGTAACGTAGTAATGTGTCGATCGTTGAATTTGTCCTCCACATAGCGGAGGACGAGGCTGGTCTTCCCTACACATCCCTCCCCCAACAGAACAATCTTGAAGTTGTAGCTCCGTGCCCCTCCAGCGCCCGTAGTAGACATAGTAGACGAGGTTTAAATACTTTGTTACAATCGTTTACCACTGCAGGGTTTGCGTATCTGGGCAGATAAGGGAGATTCTTCTCTCAGCCCTCCAGATTCCTCCTCCTTTCTCGCAGTGTAAACACGGGTCCCATGATAAATTGAGAATCAAATGAGAGTCAAAGTATTATGCCAATTGTTTTAAAAAACAAATATATTCTCTCGCTTAAGACTTTCCTAGAACATTGCAACACGAAAAAGGTAAACATCTAAGTATTTACTGAACTAATTTTATAAGTATTTCATTATTCTGAATTTAACATCAATTCCGTTATAGGGCGGTGGAACACAGTTTTTCCTGTTCAGCTGTCAAAACATTTAATTTCATACAAAGCATTATAAAACGTAGATCTTGGCCTTTGATCCGTATTTCGAATTCCCTCTGTGTGGCAAGTGAGCGTGTGCCATTAACTATTTCAACATTTAACCTCCTTTCTGATCGGCGTAAATGTGGCACCGCCGCGAGAATGACGAAATCTTTAGACAACCAACTAGCAAAAACTGAAATGAGATATAAATCCATTCCCCTAAATACGCATCCCTTTTTACGTATTGACATTTATGGATAAAGCTGGTATCCTGTCTTTCCCCCATTATTTTTTTCTCTTAGTGTCAGACTCGACTTTAGTTCCTCGCTCGACTCTGCGCACGCCCTCTGCGCATCGATCCAGGAGTCGCCGCTGACAGAAAAGTTGGTGAGGAAAGCTTTCGTTTTTTAGACAAATTGGCCATAATTAAGCATATTATTCTATGTATTTGAGGTGGTATATGCAGTAGGACTCTAGCGACATCTTATGCAGTCATTGTCAGGGAATGTAATGTGCTAAGATTATCGTTTATTGTAAGTTTAATCGTCCTTATGTGCCACGCTCCCTTGCTTCTGAGAAAGGTTTGAATGATGTCAGAGAAATTTCGATATTTCCAACAAAGAACCAGTGACAGGGTAATCTGCTAGTAGTTATTCACTTTCGGTAGCTCAAAGCAGCACACCCACGCAGTTGACTGAGTTGTTAAGGAAGATAAAAAGCGATACCGTGGTAACAAAAGCGACTTCCTGCGCGAGGGAGGAAGGGGCCGCGATGACCTCGGACCCGTGACCTCGCTCGCCTCTACTTCTCCGGCATCACGCCAAACTCGCGGCATTTTCACAGCAGATGTTGAGGTTATTTCTTCGCCAATCGAAAAACCACATCTTGTAGTGGTGAGTTATAGCTGAGAACACGTAAACCTAGGGTGACGACGATGCCTTCGCGCCGCACGGGATGGCTTTGCGCTGCGGCAGAAAGCACAAAGTGATGCTCTCTCAGCACTGTGTCAGAGATTGTTCAAGGGGCTAGGAAGGCAGATAAATATGCAGCAGGTCATTTAATGGAAGGGGAACCTGATGTCTAGGTCTGTTTCTGTCGTACAGAGAGGATCAAAGGATGCAATCGCCACAGTGCACAAACTCCCCCTAGCAGTCTTTAGGCATCAAGCTTTGTATAAAGTTGTATAAATGGGCAGAGTTGACTGGCCAGTGCTAATTAGTTCTAAGACATACATGTAGGTAAAAAATCAAAGAACATTTGTGATAGGAAAGTGTAACAGAAAGGTGAAGATGATGGGGATACCTGAATTGCTAAAGATAAAGGGAACAAAGAAAATACCTCTGACAGTTATGTCACATACTAGATAGTCTGTACATGTCTTTGTTAAAGGAAAAACCAAAATAATATTCAGTTTCATTGTCTGTGGCATGTTTAATGAGTCATGATTTTTTAATTTTTTTTATTATTATTTTTTTTTTTTATGAAATGTAAATGTATCACCGCAGTCTGAGGAATGATATCAATAGGAGTTTATGTATGCATAGAAAATTTTGTTACTCCTCCCCCTGACCCAAGAAAGCTGAGCAGGCCTAGAGCCTGATTGCTGTGGTCTCTATGACTGTTGGTGCTCCAACAAAGACAAAATATTTATATTCTTGTTAGATAGCTCTTGAAGGCAGTCTTGGTAGCTTATCAAATAATAAACTAGATTAAGCTGTTTTACTTGCATACATATTGTGGGAAGTGGCTAACCAGGAGTGCTAAGGGTGGAGGCACTTCATTTTTCCATTTTTAACTTTGTTTCATTATTGGGTTAGACTTGCAGATTACAGAAAGTTTGAGGTGGATTAGTCAAGCATACTGTTAATATGATTGAGAAAAAAGTCTCATCCTGAAAGCAAGTGTTTTTGTAATTAGTTTTGAAGCT
>NC_061827.1:26487807-26490307 GCF_019202785.1 Penaeus chinensis | reverse complement strand
ATCAGTAGCAAACATTGAGCGTCTCGGTAAACAAGACCGTCAATGTTTGCTTCTTCAGAAATGGCAGAGGGATTACATTGCACAGTTGTGTTGACGTAGGTAAGAGTTCACATAACACCTGGATAGTTGTATTTCTCTGGATGTTCGAAGTGCCAAGATTATGACATTGTGCGTTGGCAGCGAAAGTGAGCTTGAATGGTATGGCGGTCACGTGAGTAAGTTGGCTGGAGTATCTTGATTGTTGGCATCAGGTGCAGACATACTTTATTTATACATAATTTCTATTTTACAGATAGATCTTTCTACTTCTGACATAGTGGCTAGACCCGGCTAGAGTATTGCTCTTGACTTCAGTGCACTGTGACTGGCGAGTCATAAATGGTGTGGTTGTGCAAATAGCATGGGTACCAGCGGAATAGGACTTTCGATGAAATGCTTCACCAAGTTTGCGACATGAACAGCTTACACCCAGGTGTACCGGGCTAGGCTAGAATTGCGCATTGTTTCACATTTGCATTTAGTAAATACGTTCAAAACTGTTTTGCTGAAGTAACTCCCCTTTCGACCATGTAGTGCTGACAATAACAAAAAGTTCGCTGTGTTAGCGCAGCTTTACAGCAACAGGTAGGCTACATATTCATGACTGTTTTGTAACGATTAGAATTGATGACATTTAAAAAAACAAACAAAAAACTAGTCATAACATATGTACTCCTGAAGCACTCGGTGGTACTTGCATCATTTACTAATCGATGTGTGTGTGTGTGTGTGTGTGTGTGTGTGTGTGTGTGTGTGTGTGTGTGTGTGTGTGTGTGCGTGCGTGCGTGCGTGCGTGTGCTGCGGAGGGTGCGCATTACTGCGTGTCATTTTGCCCCGGCCTTACAACAGCCGTGCCCTGCTGATACTTTCAAAAAACACTAAAGCAGGGCAGAAACAGCTTGTATAATCTTCGCGCAAGTAACTTCATGTAGCAGAACCGAACTAAACATGCTAATGAAAGCTCGCAGTGTATGGGTAAAATATGCGTAGATAATATTTTTTATTAACTGGCTGTTAGCGTTTCTGGCAAGTAGGCCAATGTCAGGTGAAACTCTTCCCCCCTTTTCCTTTCACCCCCGATTCACCTGACTCGCTTCCTGAAATCAACAACTACTAATAGGATTCGAACCCCTCTCCATTTAAGCACTATCCGGACAATAGCAGTTCAGTTTTTATTTTTATGGATTTAATATAAAGAAGGTAGAGAGCCGGAGAAAGCTGGACATTTCACCATATAAAGAACAGAACATTTTGGCTGATTCAGTAAGTCAGGAAAAGCTTTTAAAATATATATGTATTCTCTCTACGTCATAAGAGAGCCATTTAGTGAGTCAAGAATCCACAAATAAAGTGCATTGCCTTGTTTCGAACGGTTCGTTGGTGAGTGTGAGGAGTTAAATGCCAGGGCGATGTGAACCGTTCTCTCACAAGGTTGGGTGGAAAGGGTTTGGCTACCCGTTTACTTGCTTATTTCCAAAGCGCTCTGACATAATCAATTTATTGCCTAGGGTTCATATTTTGCGTATTTTGGGTTATTTCCCCCGCCCGTTGGTTAATGCTCATCTTAAGTACTTAAAATTCCTAAAGATTACCCATATGCTGAAGAGCCAGTTGCTTTCATGCTCCCTTTCACCTCAGCACTTTCGTTTGCTCGTGGTCAGAGAGTTTACATTATGTGTTAACTGTAGTTACAAACCACATTCGTGCAATCGAAAGGTCTTAGTGGCCATAGTACAGACGTAGACAAAGTACCGTAGAGAACCAGGTCAAGAGGTCAAGCGAGGGCGGCACGGCTAAAAGGGTGAAGGTTTGAGCAAGCTGCCCTTAGCGTAGTGATTCTTCTCCGCCGTGTTCGGTGTCTTGGTCGTTTTTAACCTGACCATTAGTCATTGGCTTTGACTCCCCAGAGGTGATGGACAAATAGAGATTGAGAGTTGTAACCGCGTGTAGCTTCATTCATTGTTTGTATTCAGTGAGGAATATGCGTATAGGGTCATATAAAGGTATTTCTGTTGGGAAGTTGCGTACAGGGCCATATGTACAGGTCATTTCTGGACCAGTGTTCTTGGTCAACAAGCCGCTTGAACATGCAATCTGTGTACACGGGGAGGTAGTTCCCTTTCCTTTCGCCGCCGAGTACACCTTCTCGTCCTCTAGAACTTACTCTCACCTACCACTTCGCCTGCAACGGAAGAAAGTAACGTACTTCATGTGGCCGCATTCAGTGATTGGAGTTTGATTTAAGCTCTCGCTATAGCAAAAGCGAAGGGGAGCTAAAAACACATTCAATTGCGTTTGGTTTGTTTTGACATTTTTTGAAGTCTATAAAATTCTCCAGAGATCTTGCTTTATTGCGTGTCAGAAGTGAGAAAGTTCACATTTCCTATACTATATTCCAGTGTGTTCTATGTATATGTATACTAACATTCACCTAGTTCCCCACTTACCTTGGCACACTGAC
>NC_061827.1:26480307-26485307 GCF_019202785.1 Penaeus chinensis | reverse complement strand
GTGTTTGTATTTGTGTTTATGTGAGTGTGTTTGTGTGTGTGTGCGCGTGTACGCACGCACATACATACATACATACATACATACATACATACATACATACATACATACATACATACATACATACATACATACATACATACATACATACATATATACATACATATATACATATATACATATATACATATATACATATATACATACATACATACATACATACATACATACATACATACATACATACATACACACATATATGTTGACATAAATTTTCACTCACGCTTACGGAAGAAAGGTGCTGGGATCAGACAGGAATGTGTCATGCATAAGGTTGGATGTGAAAGTGCTGAAAGATATATAAGTTATACAAGGTTTGCCAGTGTCTTGAATATAAGCTTTTCATCATTTGATTATTAACTTTTCTCCCTCTCTCCCATCGCTTCTTCCCTCTCTACCCCCCCCCCCCCCCTCGCCGTCTTGATTTTGTCAGTCCGGAACTTGATCCTTTTCTTGGTAGAACAGTGAAGAAAGAATTGGCTCTTAATTATATTATTCAGCATTTGAAATTAACAAGGTGGTTCATTTGACATTTCGCCTCTTTATTATATCGTCGATGCATAATCGACTCGGAGGAGGATTGAAGTATAAATATAAAGGCTGTAATGACAAGACTCTCGATATCAGCCACTTCACACTGCATATCAGTAGGTCGATAATTTAACATTGCTGTAATATCTTCTTTTTCAGTGGCGTCCGAATAAGTATATCACATCCATTTATACTTTTTGCTTTGTTTAAATTCCATTGTATATTATCAGCCATGAACGATACCTTGGATTGAATTGCGTGTGCAGTTTCCTCCTTTTTCTAATCCTGGTGCTGTAAAATTTTGCGCACATGGTCAGTGGAGGTGACATTTGAAGGTTTGCGTGTAAAGCTCCAGGGTCCATTTGGTACGTGAATATGCTAGGTGCGAAATGTATCAACTTATCCCCTCTTGCTTTTAGGAAGTAATCGGAGAAAGCGTGAGTACTTATGAACGGTTGGTTAGTGGAACTGGCACTCGTTGTAGATAGATGTGCTTACGAACAATAAAGTATTTGTCTTGATGGTAGAGTGGACGTCGGGGCGAAAGTGGTGCAGTATAACGAACAGCCGATAGTGTGGCTCAGAACATCGATAATGAGAAGTAGGTCAGTAAGGCAAGGCGGGCCGAGGCGGCCTTTGCGGCACATGTGCACCTTATCACGGCGCAGTGTCCATAATGCCTGTGAATGGCACTGGTACACCCCTCTTGCCATCCCACCACACGGCGTCACTTCTACTTCCTGATTTTCCATATTGCGTTCTAGTTCCAGATGACGGCCATGGATAATATAGTTTATTTGATGGCCACACTTACCCCCTTTCTCTCATTCTCTCCCTCCATCCCCCCTCCCTCCCTCTACTTAACACTTACTTCTAATTGTCTTCCTCACTTAGACATACGGGTGTGTATGTATTTCCATGTATTTGCTACTCCACAGTTTTACCTTGAGACAGATGTGTGTGTCACCTTTCTTTGTCTGAATAAGATTTTTTTTAGAATGGTGGCCGCCAGTTCGTTCTCTTTTTCCCTTTCTCAGCGACCTACTTTCCCCTTCCTTACGTGGACCCAACTGTACCAACGCCCTCCTCTCCTCGTTCACTCCAAGCCTGGAAGCGTGAATAGCTTCTGAATTTTTGTCTTGTTACCTGGATTGGTCATCTCATTTGATTGTTCAGTCATCCGAATTTGTAGGTTGTCGTATCATGTGTTTTTGTTGGCATTGTTTAGCCGTAAGAAAGTGAAAGCTTGGAGAAATCGAAAAGACTTTTTTTGAGAAGTTTCATCTCGTGTCTCCCCTCCTTCCCTTAATGTCAGTATTTTTTTTTTTTTTTTCTCAAACTTTGAGAGCCTCTTTGTTATACTCAGAATTATCTTAGAGAAGTAGATTGAGACAGTGTTGAATATTTTCCCGGAAGTGGTAGACGTACATAACTGGAAAAAAAGGAATAATGATTCTCAGGGTCTATACGCGCCGGGTACGTTTTGGTCCATGCGGTACGAATTAAGGGTGTAGGACTGATCCAAAAGGTGTGTCGCGTTCGCTCCTAGCAAGGACGCCTCCCAGCCTCGCGACCTCACTGCTGTACTGCTGTCTTGACCGGAGGAGGACACTCATCAGCCGCCTCGAGTTTCCAATTTGTCGTTGTTTGTTTTAAGGCGTGCTTTGTGTGTAGGTTGGGAAGTCTCGCATTCACTTGTTTCACAGAATTTTTTATTTGATTGAATTGGGTTCCCATGGCTTCAGATGTAGAAAGAAAGATGTATTTTAATGCAAGGTTTTCCTCTTGAAGAGGAGACGTGGCAGATGAACAAGGTGTGCGGCTGTTTATCCCGTACCTCATTCATCCCACCTAAACCTTGTATCGCGATGAGTGAGTCCTCTAAAGCTCAAACTTCTTTTCATAATTGCAACACATCACTCGGGTTGGACGCTCATTTATGTCTAAAAATGTATACTGTGGTTGTCAGACTGTATTTTCTTTAGTGTTCTTATCTTTTATGTTGGGATGATAAAAACTCGCAACCTCGTATACTGTTTTATTCAGATGCAGAAGGTTATTCAGACGCGTTTGTATTAGTTCGTTTCATTTATATGATCATATAAATCGTGTTTCCCGCATTTAAAGTGGATCTGAAGATTTTTTTTTCTTTATGAAACTCAGACGATTAGACCTTATTGAACTTTTTATGGCAGACAAAGGCAGCTACTTTACACTTAGCGGCATGTTGAACGGATCGAGAAGCATGGTGTGTGCAAATGTAATTGTACTCTGATGATTAATGTGATATGTGTGCACCGCCTTTCGCAGAGTAAATGGTACTGTAGGGGACAAGAGAGGGTAGTAGCCGTGTTTATGAATACTCCTTGGTCATTTGAAATGATGTAAGTGGCTGGGGTTGACAGTAGTGTCTCCTGGTCTGTGTTGCGTGTGTGAAGCTCGGCTTGGTTGTCTTCTTGGTCGTGACGATGCTAAGGCCATCGTGTCCCGCCAAACTTATCATTAGTCTTCCAGTTCTCATGGCCACTCGTTATTCGTCCTTACTGTTGGTATTACTTAGTTTTGCAATTGGAATTTAACTTGCATTAGGTAATTTCTAGTAAGCTGTCTTTTTAATTTAAGTCTTTCCATTGCTATTTTCAGTTTTGTAGTTTAGTGTCTAGATTCTGTTTATTTGTTTTGCTTTTAGTTGTACTTGTTTCAGCTTACAAGGCAACAGACTGTTTGAGGCAATTGTTGCTAGCAGTCCCAGTCTAATTAACTTCTGGAATGATACGTCGAGAACGACGCGGATGATTTGATGGCAGTAGGGACAGTGAAAGTGACAGCGAGTTCTAGTTAGGGTTTGTTGTGGCGTTGTAAGGCTCACCTTTCCCTGTTGCGGTCACGTCACCCATCGGCTGTGGCCCGAGGTATGTGGGGTCGCTTGTGATATAGAGTTAAATCAATAACTGATTTTGTCCGTATAATATTTAGTTGATTTTAAATACTTGGAATTGTTTACGTCGGTGATTCTGCGTGAAGCACAGTTTGTGAGAATTTATATGCATCGCAGATTAATGAATACATCAAAAGGCGATCCGTTCCCTTACTTGTATGCGGCTGTGTTGACTCCTTTCGTACCCACTGATCTGACTCAAGTTTTAATACACTGCAGTAATGTACCCTCTGCTGCTCTTCCCCATACTGTTAATGAATGTCTATGCAAACTGCCGGGAATATACAGCTGACGTAACGCAATCGACGAGGCTTATTGTGTAGTGTGGCGGCCCAAGGTGGTGTTGGGAGTGATGGGGAGCCGCTCGTGTGGGGAGATCAATACTGGGTTGACGCTTCCCACCATCCTCGCACTCAACAGCTGACCTACTTCATCCCTGCTTGCTGCTGCTCCTTGGCTAGCCAACTCGGCCTATTCACCTGTTATCTCAGCATTATTTTTGTTGTTCATCTTTCGACATAAGGTTTACACTCTGATGCCTGTCATCATTTTCCGTCTCGTACTCTTGGCATTGCCAGGTAGCTTTCCTGGCCAAAGCCCGCCCAGACTCACTCACCTTGCTCTCGCGATCCATCGCCGTTTAACGTGATATTTGATTCATTGCGTTTTTGCTTCGATTTCGCTTTATTGAATAGAGTTACGCTTAGGTATTTAGTAAATGAGATAGATTGCTTGTGCTCGCTTGTGCATGCAGGGTTGTATGTATTAGAGGCTTTATAGCCCTACTCTGGCATTGTGTATTGTTGCTTGGAGACAAAAACTGTATGAATGTGGACAGCAATTTAATCTACGGACACGAGTAAATATCCTTAAAGCAACTTGTAATCTTCCTTTCAAAAAATCGTCCGTGTCTACCAGGTGTGTTTACTCTTCCACTATCGAGAAATATCCATTCTATTTGGCGTTGCACCAGAGTTTGAGTGCACTTTGCGTGGTACATGAGTCAGCATTAACAGTTTGATGATTAGGCCTGTTTGTCTATCTAATTGGCGGTATGATAGTAAAGTAATAAAGCATCACATTTGTAGACAGGTTGCGCTTCTATAAGATTGTTGTTTTGACCATTAGATTGTGAAGGTAGTAAATATTTTTTTCAAGGAATGTAACTGTGGATGCAGATTATATTAAAAAGAATGCCGTTTGAAAGTTATGTATTTGTATTTCTTAAAGCACTTCTTGCGATGGCACTGTTTGGCACCCTGCTGTAGCCTGTTACCCCCCTCTCCTCTTCCCAGTGGCCCCACCCCCGCATATGGTTGGCTCACTCTCTCCCACTGACCTACATTCTGAACCGCACTCGCCTAGTTGCACCAGACTCAAGAAATGCCACTCATCCCGTTGTGTTAGCTCTGTGTAGGTATGGATATATATTCGCATTTAAGAGTAAACGGCACTCAGTGGCCATTAGTATTGG
>NC_061827.1:26467807-26470307 GCF_019202785.1 Penaeus chinensis | reverse complement strand
TAACACTCCGTATCAGATTCATTGAGAACGCTTCAACCATGTCGGAGAAGGCGAGCCGTTCTTGTAAAGATGAGTGAACGTCAGCTAATTAGGTGCCATATTATAGGTGACTTTCTTAGCCAACGTAATTACAACGCAGTGTTTGGCGCGCGGGAAATCTCAAGGTTGACGGCCCCGGCGCGCAAAAGTTCCCGGCAAGGATCAGATCACTCACCCGAAAACTCACGCGGGCCCACCCCCTCGCTGCCTTCGAGATTTACATATCCTTTCGCACTTGATGGATGAACAGTCTTTTTGTGGTTGTGTGAGACAGGAGGAAGCATATTTTTTTCTAAAGAAAACCATCAGACTTTTTTACTTAAGCCGACCAGCAGAGCTATGTAATATTTTGTCTATAGCAGCAGAAATACAAGTTGAGTAAATTGTCTTATTCTAATGACAGGTACTTTATGATAATATGTTGCATAATTCATATGGAAGAGATCAGCCCCTTTTACAAAATGTCTTAACTAAACAAAAGTTTGCCATTATTGTATTGGTACCAAGTTATACGCTAGAAGTGACAGTTAATACCGCAAAATGAACAAAGGATACCGTAAGAAGTTAGCAGGAAGTGTGGTGCGATAACTATGATAATAGATTATATGAGGGTGGTGGTGATGGTGGAGGCAGTAGGGTTGACGGCCGGACTAAAGCAGCGCGGAGGCGTGAGTCATCCAGAGTTAGCAGTATTCTTGTGGGGCAGGTAGAAGGGCCTCCGGAAAGCGTGCGTGAGATTGCAAGGAGCCATAGGCGCGGGTGGCCATTCGCGGCGCTGGGCTGAGCCAGGGGTGGGGTGGTGGTTGAGGGCGTCGCCCGCTCGCTCGGCTGAAAGGCGCGCGGCCTTGACTGTAACACCGGGTCCGTTGAGACTCGCATCTTTGTTATCTTCTCAGCCGCCCGCGAACTCCGAGACATAGCCCTCTGTAACTTGAAACTGCGCGCTCAGAGTGCGTCCCGCTCGGCCTTGCTTTGTCATTCAGAGACGTCTCTGAGTTGTGTATGCATATATATCTATATTTTATCAGCTAAAGTTATTAAAAGCTTGGCTGCATGTCCTCTTGTACCCGTTGACCCGGCCAGGCGACACGCAGGCTCATCAGGTCAACACTGCATATACCCTAAGAGCACTGCGAATATCCAGTATCTAGAATGTTGATTCAAGACACTGCTGTTTCAGCCTAATCGATGGATTTCGGCTGTAAATGTTCTGAATTATTAATCGAATGACTTCATGGATTGACCATACAGGCACTATCCACTGATATATCATTATTAGAAATTATATGGGAAATATTGTGTTGGCAAATAGGACGACATGAGGATTGGTGAGGGTTGCGATGTTGCCGACTCCCAACGCGGAGGTTCAATGCTCTTTCTGCCCCCTCCTCCTCCCCCTCCTCCACCCCTCCTCTTCCTCCTCCTCCTCCTCGCCTCTCGGCCAACGCCACCAAAACAAACTACCGATGTGCATTCGCGGTACATTGGTCTTGACCAAGGTCTATGTAGACCTTGGTCTTGACACTGGCCTCATTGGTTATTATTACTTGCACGATATCATATGGAAACCATATATTGTGATAAATACAGATATTTGATGATTTAAATGGATGGGTTCTTGTGTAATTGGGAACTACATGTCTGAAATGTAAGAGACTGAAATGCTTCATCTCATCATTTTAGTCTACAATTCTCTTCTCACCGTCGACTCGCGTTGGGTAAGGTCGCTGACCTTAGGTCCAGTAGGACCTCACCCCGCTCTCGCAGACAACAGCTAAAATGGAGTCCTGTGCTTTGCTTCTTCACATTCTGCAAAACTTAACTGTTAAAATGATTCTCTCTCTCTCTCTCTCTCTCTCTCTCTCTCTCTCTCTCTCTCTCTCTCTCTCTCTCTCTCTCTCTCTCTCTCTCTCTCTCTCTCTCTCTCTCTCTCTCGCTCTCTCTCGCTCTCTCTCTTCTCTCTCTCTCTCTCTTCTCTCTCTCTTCTCTCTCTCTCTCTCTCTCTCTCTCTCTCTCTCTCTCTCTCTCTCTCTCTCTCTCTCTCTCTCTCTCTCTCTCTCTCTCTCTCTCTCTCTCTCTCTCTCCTCTTTCTCCCCCCCACCCCCCTCTCTCTCTCTCTCTCTCTCTCTCTCTCCTCTCTCTCTCTCTCTCTCTCTCTCTCTCTCTCTCTCTCTCTCTCTCTCTCTCTCTCTCTCTCCCTCTCCCTCTCCCTCTCCCTCTCCCTCCCTCCCCCCCCCTCTCTCTCTCTCTCTCTCTCTCTTTCTCTTTCTCTTCTCTCTCTCTCTCTCTCTCTCTCTCTCTCTCTCTTCTCTCTCTCTCTCTCTCTCTCTCTCTCTCTCTCTCTCTCTCTCTCTCTCTCTCTCTCCCCCCCCCCTCCCTCCCCCCTCCCTCCCTCCCTCCCTCTCTCTCACACACACACACACCATTTATTTATTTTAGAAAGTATTTTCACTTAGATTTG
>NC_061827.1:26457807-26462807 GCF_019202785.1 Penaeus chinensis | reverse complement strand
ATATATTGAGCGAGGACATGTGTGGCGCGGGCTGTGCGAACCCCGAGTGGATGCCATACCCCCCGGACCACTAACTATTTTTGTTCAAGATCCAAGAGTGTTGTTTGTACCTTAAAATTAGTCCTTCATCGAGCTCAGCGTAGGGTATGGTGGCTGTCCGATGTTACTCAGCACTTGTCAGAGTGGAACTGTCGAAAATGCCGGATTTGCAGGTCCCTACATTTGTTGTGAATGAGGAGCTCAAGTGTACAGTACATATCCCCCCCCCCCCACCACCACCACACGTGTGTGTGTGTGTGTGTGTGTGTGTGTGTGTGTGTGTGTGTGCGTGTGTGTGTGCGCGCGCGCGCATTTGATTTTGCTTGTTTATATGAAGATGCATATGAACTGTACAAATGAATACGGAGATACACATGAGAGAAATAAATACAAGGCATACAACAAATATACATGTTTGAACATGCATTTAGCTCAGCTTAACTATGGTAGCTTACATAAAAACTGGCCAGTCTTGGAGGCTATTTTTGCCATTGGCATTCGAAATGGATATTTTGAGAATAAAGAACACCTGTCGTTGCCATAAGTGAGAAGTGAGAATAGTACAGGTTGTCGTCGCATGTCAGTCTCCAGGTTAATTTAGACTTGATGATTACGAGCGGTTTGTTGATGAGTGTTCTGTAGGTGCTTTGGCGAGTCAGACGTGCGGCAGACAGCAGATGCGGTTCATGTCTTGCGCCAGGTGAAGAAGGGTGGACACGCGCCAGCTGGCTAATATCACACTCAAGTTACTGTCCAGACTCACTTGTGTATATGAGCCGCTTCATTCATGGTGGCGTTCGTGTCACGTTTTGCAGCGTGCAATAGTGATCTAATCCCCTTTAGCCCTGAATTCCCGAGTCAACTGTGCAGTTCGTCAGTGTCGAGGCTGGGGCATACCGTAACAGATTCAGGTATTTCCTGCTGTATTTCGTGTGAGAAACACCGCTGGGCAGACAAACATTCATCTCATGACCCTGGTGTACACATGTCTCGTACCAGAATATGCAGTCATCTCATGACATCATCTCTCACCGTCGTCATTAAACAAAGGATAAATGATCGCATGTGGCAAAGAAAATGGCCACGTGGTGTCCCAGGGTCAGCATGGTCCCACCCACATGGTCCCGCCCCACATGGCCGAGCCACGGAGTCTCGTGCACCTTCCTCCTCCTGCCTCCTCAGCCATCCAGTTCCCAAACGCTTTTCCGTTGTCCCTCCGATTCGCGCTCACGTAGATGCAGTTCTACTCTGCTGACTAATTTGACGGGTTTGTTCAGGACTTGTCTCATGATAGGTACCTTATCAAATTGCGAAACAATAAACATACGATAAAGTTTGAGTTCGCTGTAAACAGCTTAAACACAAGAGAGATAAGAAGAGATATGATATAGATAGGATATAGATAGGAGAAGTTGTGAGTGGGCGGGTGGTGACGTCATTGCTTACCGGAATTAGTCTGGCTGCAAACCTGTTGACGCTTCCCGTTGTGCTCGTCTCGTCCACCGCGGCGGCCGCCACCGCCGCCATCCGTTATCCTCGGACCTCGGTCTTTGTATTGCAATGACGTCGTGCCTGAAAGGGCTTAAACATGGAAACCCCAGCATACCTTGTTGAGAGTTATTTTGGCGTGGACTCACACACACACACACACACACACCACACCACACCACACCACACCACACCACACCACACCACACCACACCACACCACACCACACCACACCACACCACACACACACCACACACACACACACACACACACACACACACACACACACACACACACACACACACACACACACACACACACACACACACACACACATGCAAATGTGTGTACACATATAAGTGTGTGTGTGGATGTGGATGTGGATGTGGATGTGGATGTGGATGTGTGTGTGCGTGTGCAAATGAAGAATAGAGATGCGTATTTGTCAATGTCAATGACCATAAACATATACATAATATTAGTAATATTTTTCTTAAACATGATTCGTTGCGAGGGATTAAGAGAGTTGTTACATGTTCAAATAATCAAATTAAAAGAAGTTTACAGTCGGATTTCTTCAAAAGATGATAGTTACTGCAATTAACGCATTGCGGTTTTCACATACAATCCTAAGGTTAAATACGTAGTGAATAATTATCTTCGCTCCTCTCGATTAAGCCTCCACTTGATACTTTGTCAGGGTTTTTTTTTTTTTTTTGACGATAATGAATATTTGTTAGCAATTCAGGCGATAGCATCCAGAGTTTTAAAATACTGCGTATGAATTATCATACCCGTAGCTATCTCTGTTGTCGACACTAAACTGCATAGGCACAGATTTGATTAAGCAACTTCCCATGCAGACATGTATGACGTCACAGAAGCTTATCTCGAGCGGAATTCCCGTGGGCGTCCTCGCTTGGGTTGGGCCCGTGCTGGTGCTGGGAAATAGCTGGTACACTGACTGACCTAACAGTTTGAAGGGAAGGCCTTAGTGTTTCCAGTATGGCTTTTGCGGATGATCGGAATGCGCTTCATATTGCAGATCTTTGTGCTAAAAGGGCCAAAGGAGAAAGGTGTCAACGGTACTTCATTTACTCTCTTCGTAAAGAGAAACTTTCACAATTTACATTATTGAATTGATTGGCGTTCGCTAAAGGGTGTTGTCTTTGTTGAGTAAAAGCTTAAGGATACGGCAGCTTCGTCAGACTCCAGGAGAAACTGATGTCAAGGTGACCAGCCCTGCAACGTTTCTCCCTCACTTCTCGCCCGTTGCTGCTTGTGTTCCGGTTTCTGCCCAATACTAACACGACTTGTAACATTATCACCAAACGCAAGAAATTTGTTTGTTTAGAGGAATCACACTGAATTTGGTTCGAACACAAGTACCTTGACACACATTTTTACCATTATTTATTGTTATTATAATTATTATTATATTAATGACATCTTCACAATAACTCAAAAATTTAGTACGTATTTGGACAAGTTTGGCGTAGAAGTAAAGCCTCCTGTCACATTTATATCCTATGGTACAGCGTCAAGACCCCAGTCACCCAGTATTACTCAAGCGGTTAAGTGAAAGTGCCGAGTTCAGCCCTGGAGTAATTACCTTCCACGTCACTATGTAAACGGTATTGTACTTACCAATGGGGAAAGCTGTTCATGCTTTTACTGGGTAATGGCGAGCACTGATGATTAGGATTTGTATGTGCACTTTTCGTTGCTTCTTTGTTGATTCATCCACACACACACACACACACACACACACACACACACACACACACACACACACACACACACACACACACACACACACACACACACACACACACACACACACCTTTACATATATTATATATATACTTCTACATTAATGTGTATGTATGGTATTGATGAATCAACAAAGAAGATTGTGTGTGTGTGTGTGTGTGTGTGTGTGTGTGTGTGTGTGTGTGTGTGTGTGTGTGTGTGTGTGTGTGTGTGTGTGTGTGTGTGTGTAGTTATATATATGTGTATATATATAGTTATATATGTGTGTATATATATAGTTATATATGTGTGTATATATATAGTTATATATGTGTATATATGTATGGGTATATATTTGTATAATGTACATATTTATATTTATATGTATAAAGTTAATATATATATACATAATATATATATAGTTATATATATGTATATAGGTATGTATATATGTGTGTATGTATATATGTGTGTATGTATATATATATATTATACACGCGCACACATACATACACATAAATGTGTATATATATTTATTTATATTTATATGTCTGCATTTATGTATGTATGTATATGTATGTATGTAAGTATGTATGTATATATATATATTTATATATATGCATTATAGATGTATCTATATATGTATATGTATGAACATATACATATACATATATGTGTATATATATATATTTATATATATATATGCATTATATATGTGCATATGTATGTATATATATATATATACATATATATATATATATATACATATATGTATGTATATATGTAAATATATCAAACACACACACACACACACACACACACACACACATATATATATATATATATTCACTTATATATTTATATGTGTGTAATTTTGTGTCTGTACACGTACAAAAGTTACCTTCGATAGATATTTCGTATATAATAAAAATACACACAAACCATAGATAAAACAAGTGAACCTTAAAAAATGTTTTATACTTATCCTGCTGGCTGTTATTCAAGATAATTTATCATTATCATCATTACAAGAGTATATGAATGAAAATGTTCATAACATCTAAACTTACCTGGGCAAGATATGCCACAACAGTGACATTTGTATCTTATTTCTCAAGCTTCTGATAAAAATCTTCAACTACCGACTATTTGAACTGCTCGGCACCGCCCAACATACTTATAGCCTCTAATTACATTTTTTTCCCGTAATTAACTCGCACTTAAACACATTTACTTAAATGTATTAAGCGCCAGAGATGATTATCTGATGGAGGAGTCGGCAACAGGCCCTTCCGAGAAATGGTTGCGTGCGGAGCTGTGTTTTCGGAACGGAAAGAAAACGGGCGCTTGCGGGAAAGAAGGTTTGGGGAAATCCGGGAGGGATTTTAGTTCGAATATCAACTCCAGTGCCGGGAAGGATGGACGGTGCAGACGAAATGGCTACTCTGGCACTGCTGTTGGCCTGTGTCTCCATTCCTTGCATTAGCAGCGGTTTGCTGCTTGAGAGGCTCTTGCTTTTGTTCCCGAAATTTGGCAGATGTCAGCGGACTTTCTCTCGTTACGTAAACATTGTGTAACCCTTGAACGTTTGGTTTCTATTTATCACATCCGGAGAACGGAGAGGAGGAAATAAGTGAAGGGGCATGGGCAAAAATCAGTTGTTGGTAAATGTCTTTTGTAGCGCATGTCAATGTGCATTGTTACGTACTTTTTGTGATAAA
>NC_061827.1:26447807-26452807 GCF_019202785.1 Penaeus chinensis | reverse complement strand
CATTCTCATTGGTGGACCAAGGGTTTCTCCTCACAACTGCGAAAGTGACTGGCGGACCCGGCACGCGTCAGGTCCGCTGACGTCATCCTTCTGACGTCACGACCAGCTGATTGCTCTGGAGTGTTTGAGGCACCGTGAAGGGGGTAGATTTCTGAAAAATGCTTGTTATAGAATATTGGATGAAAACAATATGTATTTTCCTTTGCGATAAGGTGAATTTGTCCTTTTACCATACGGGTGTATCTCTAGAAGACGTGTCTTAAAGTATTACTAGAAATAATAGTTGAATCAAAAGCCCCCTCTCCTCTCAGCTAGCACAGGGAGTGGGGAAGGGAGGCATCACAGGAAGTCGGGCTGGGCTTCCCCCATGGTCGCTTTTCGCCTTCAGTTTGCTGCGCGTTGTGAGAGTGAGGGTATCCCTCCGCGCTTTATATTAGATTTTTATGGTTATTTATTTTCTTTGAGTACTGACAACTTGTTCAGTGCATCGTCAGCAATACCGTAGGTAATAGAATCAGCATTTAGCATTAAATGTGCCTTTCTGTTGTGATATGAAGTGAAACATATGATTTGGGTTCCTGCTGCGACACCCACACTAGCAGTGCCTCGCCAATGATGCAAGTTAGTGAGCGGATGCATTTTATATATTATACGTTTGAATTCATGATTACAAGAAGCTTTCTGTTGACAGTACATTAAATTGTGATGGAGCCGAGTTGAACGTCGTTACTGAAGTCATTCGAAAATATCGATCAAATGAAGGTGGTTGATTGAAAGTTCTGTTAGATATTATGGCGATGAGGTGCGTTTCGAAAGCTTGAAACGGAAAAAAAGTGGTTGGCATATAGTGGGAGAGTATTGTCAACTGGAATGCAGTGAGTGATTTAATTAACGATGTGATATGTGCAGCTAAAGCCATAACGATTCTAATAATTGTGGATAACAATATTGAATGGTTTATGCGTGTGCTTTGTGGAACAATCATGAAGAGAGTGCGTTGGGATAATCTGGAAGCTAAAACAGCACAAAGAACTACGTCGTTGAATTATTATCGAGTGATATCCATGGAATTCTCTTTCACCATAAGTGATATGATTATAGTGTGTGAATTGTTTAATACATTGTCGGCATGGATTTTGCGGATGCAGAATGTTCAGTGTTTGGTTTTGAAAATATATTTCGAATCAAAGCAGATTTTCCCTTGCAAAACAAGGCAACATATTCGTGAATTTGTGTAAAATTAACAATAAAGAAAGAGTACTTATCTGTGTGGGTGTAATATCACTGATAATGAGCCTTGTGTAATCTGCAGCTGCAGTGACTCAACACATTTTATTATTCATACATTGTAGAGCATTATACGTATAAGTAAAGAAGATATTTGTGTTCATTTTAATGACTACCTGAATTGAGTGTTCTATTTGTTTTCTTTTTATTTTCAGGCTCAGCCACAAAACACAAAATGTTTTCCTTCCACAAACCCAAGGTGTATAGGTCAACCACAGGCTGCTGCATCTGCAAAGCCAAATCCAGCAGGTATGTGTGTCTTCAGTTTTTAGAACAGTTTGGCTTTAGTCATGTGGCATTAATTTGATGGGTTTTATGTGTGATTTAGAAAAGATAATGTCTGCCAGTCAGTGCATTAACTCTATGGGTTTGAAATGCCCCATTAGACACTAAAACAACCATGGCCAAAATTTTATAGATGTTTTAACTCTCCTCTAACACGAAAGATAATTGGGTGTATGTCAGTGTTTACATTTGTGTGTGCATACTTATCTTAAGAAGTATGTGCCTAATATTTTTTTTGATTATCCTTTGTGTAGTTGCTAAAAGTGGCAACCAGGAAATTTCAGTCTTACCCAACTCATGTTGGATGGTGTCTAATCACACCAAGCAAAGTATATATGTATCCATGCCACATACAGTCAAGACTGCTCTAAGTAGTGTGCTCTAACGGTTATTAACTGGTTTGGTTATGACAGCAGTCATTAAGGAGATAGTCCCTCAGACCTAGGCATAACATCTCTTTTGAAGTCTCATTTAAAGAAAAACAGGGTATGCCACGTCATATTTTCCACACTTCATTTTTTTGATATTTCCCCTCAAGTGGATAACTGCATACAAATTCGGGCACATAGTGTAGGGAAGCCCAATATGAAAGGTTAAAGGAGACTGGAGGGTTGATAGGGTCTGCCTTTCTGATTTGGTTCCTGGTGTCTAGATATATATTGTACTGAATATGGAAGATAACAGAGCAGCCATTTTATGAATTTCAGAATTGTTATGAGTACAGGTTTTTTGTGTAATGTTTTCATGCCACAGCTACTCAAAGTTTTCATTGCTTGCACTGATTGTACCTCGCAAACTGTAATTCATTCTTTTCATCTAATAGTTATTTACTAAGTTTTCGAAGTATATCATATACAAAATACAGCAGTTCAGCTCCAAGTTATAACCCAAAGAATATTCAAAGTATATGTCGATAATCTCTGTGGCAACCAGGGTAACCAAGTCTGAGGCATTATCCTTCACCAGGAAAAGGGGGCATCTGTTCATAATCACAGATGCTATTGTACTACAGCTGCTGGGTGAGTTGTTTATTACTGAGGTGTTATCTTGCAAAACAAGTTGTTACTTTGGTTATTGCAAGAGTACTTCATCGGGAGAGACTATTTCTATAGTAAGCATTTTGTTGCAAAATTGTTTATTGTTATAGTTTAGGTTAGTATTCTTAGAAAAGCTTTGTATACCAAATATATGCTATTGTTATAGTTTAGGTTAGTATTCTTAGAAAAGCTTTGTATACCAAATATATGCTGAAAGTTATTTTGGTTGTATTTAACAGTTAAACAGCTAACCTAAATGTATTATTATAGAGTATTCCTCTGGGTTCTGTTTTGCAGCTGAATTATTACACTTGAGTTTTTGTTAAAGCTTAGCAAATTACCCTGTGTATGCTAGGTAGCATCTGTCCTTTCTATGGCGCAATGAGGCTACTTGCCTGGGTATTCGTGCCACTTGTGGTTGAGCCTGCACTGTATTGTATTCACTAAATTCCTGTTGGCTCATTTGGGTTTAACTATCATTGATGAGGTACAAAGTAGGCTTAAAGTCTCATTTCAGCCTCTTTTAGTGAAAGATTACATATGTTACAACCAACACTGTAAACAGTGGGAAAAGCATAAATTTCATGTGCTTTCACTGAAGGCTGACTGCGTGCGATGTCCAGAGCATGGCTTTATTTGGAATGGGTATAAACTGGCCTCATTAAATAAAAGTTGAAGTAAGTGAGTTAAAGTTGATACATCATATGAGAGCAGAAAGGAATGGTACAAATACAATTGGCATCAATGATCTAGGTCTCTGATGAAAGAACCCTGTATGATAAACCAGTCATTTTGACTGGCATATGAATGACAATATCTGAAGTTTTAGAACAAAAGATGTAGCTTACATATTTTTGCTCAAAATTTAGGGCGTATATACTGTACTAATCCCAACTGTTCTTTTGATATATCATTTTATTTACTAAGTTATTTCAAGATGCAGCAAAACATGTCTGAAAGAAGTATTAATTTTCAACTTGAATCTGAGTCTGAGGAAATGTGTCCAAAGTACCTGACAATGTGTTCAGATTAACAAAACTTTTTGTAAATGCATTTTTGGGTTATTGGTCTGAGAAAATCTTTGAATGCATACACCCTCATGTGCATACATATACAAATATAAATGAAAAGAATGAGTTAAAGTAAAACAATATAGCTGGAGCAAATGCAGCAGAAATGTCAGGCTATGCACACATTTGGCACAAAAGCACATGCAGTACCTAAGGATGACAGTCCTCAATCCTGAGCAAATAAAGCCTTCGAGGGGGAGGCAAATAAACTGCTATGATGGACAAATGACAGGCTTAAGATTGAGTTTTGAGTTCATGTAGTGCTAGACTGATTTCATTGTTTTTTGTGGATTCATGTTCCACCAGTTTTTATAGCAAGCACAGGGCAGTGCATAACTTTTCCCAACTGTTTAGTGTACCTGTAGTTTAAATCCTCGCACTGACAGCTACCATCAGGCCAAAAACTCAACCTTCAAGACACAGTTTTGACATCTGATTATAATGTCCTATGGTTGTATGGAGCACACTGTTATAAGTTCTGATGTCAGAACGTTGAACCTCATTCTTATTTTCTCATTTTATGTTTTCATTCTTCTCTTTTCATTTTTTTCTCTCATGGTGTTTGTCTACCACTTTCTCTTCCTCTTTTGTTCTCTCTTTTTCTTTCTTTATCCCTCCCTCCCCTGCTCTCATACCAGTTCTCCCAAAGGAACTGGCTTAATTTATTTGGTCACACAACACCATGCCAAATAAGTATGAAAATGCACAGACAACCAGCAGCTTCCTAGCTCAAGACACAGCCCAGTCTTGCAGGGGCTTGGCTCTGAATACAACAGTTGCTTAGCTAGGACTGCCTCAAGAGTTCAATGGTTGCTTGGGTCAAAGTTCATGGAACAAAATTGTGTAATCTGCGTTTTTACACTACCATGGCAATACCACTGTGGTCAACAGTGTAGTCTGAAGAGTGTTATCCTCTATTTTGGATGTAGTACATCAAATTCTCGCTCTCATGCTCTCATGCTCTCATATTCTCGCTCTCTCGCTCTCATATTCTCTCTCTCGCTCACATATTCTCTCTCGCTCTCATATTCTCTCTCTTGCTCTCATATTCTCTCTCTTGCTCACATATTCTCTCTCTCTCTCTCTCTCTCTCTCTCTCTCTCTCTCTCTCTCTCTCTCTCTCTCTCTCTCTCTCTCTCTCTCTCTCTCTCTCTCTCTCTCTCTCTCTCATATTCTCTCTCTCGCTCTCATATGCTCTCTCTCTCTCTCTCTCGCTCTCATATGCTCTCTCTCTCTCTCTCTCGCTCTCATATGATCTCTCTCTCTCTCGCTCTCATATGCTCTCTCTCGCTCTCATGTTCTCTCTCTTACTCTCGCTCTC
>NC_061827.1:26425307-26445307 GCF_019202785.1 Penaeus chinensis | reverse complement strand
TCTCTCTCTCTCTTTCTCTCATATTCTCTCTCTCTCTCTCTCATATTCTCTCATATTCTCTCTCTCTCATATTCTCTCATATTCTCTCTCTCTCTCATATTCTCATATTCTCTCTCTCTCATATTCTCATATTCTCTATATCTGTATTAGAAAGGAAAAAGATTAATATTTTTATGATATTGATATATCCATGAGAAAATATCAGGAATAGAATCTTGAGCATGAAAATAGCATCCTCCCTGGAGCAAGCACTCTTCCAGGCTCACACGAAATAATGCTAAAGCCCCTTCCTAAACACCAAATTAGTCTAAATCACCCTCCAAGAGCTTTGGAGGGTTACCATTTCAGCCGAAATGCTAACGATGGCAAGTTTGTGTCATCCATGCTCACAGCCAAATTTTCCTCATGAAGGCATGTTAATGTTGCCTGTCCCTCAACACATGATGGTCACATAATCCTGATTGTAGGGGTTAATATCTCATAATGTGTTTTCCCTCCACCGTCTAATGGTTTAACCAAATGATCTATTTTGAGAAAGTAACTTAGTTTAGGTAATTCTCAATTTTATATTCCCACATGACCAATCAAATCACACCAGGTCACTGGAAAATCATTGGAATTCAGAAGAAAAGTTTAACCATTATGTATAATTAGAAGTAACTTACCATAACCCAACCATAAATGGTTTACAAAACATATACATCCTTGAAAGATTAAATATCTAAATCAATAATGCATCAACATTATGCTGTGTTACCTGGCAGTCATGTGAAAATTATATGGTAAAGAGCAGTCATACAGTAAGTATGATTACCAATCTAATTATTTTGAATAAGTGTCATCTTAATATGAAGAAATTTACATTTGTGACAATCTTTTGTGTGTGTGTGTGTGTATAGTTGCAAGGAGTGATTGATTGTGATATTATTTAGGAATATCAGTCTTAATTGTGACATTTTTTATTAATAAAAATGATTAGTGTTTGCTTCTGCTCTTGCCTTCTATATCTGTTCCTTGCAAAATGAAAGTTCTTAAGGAAATATCTGGTGAGATATTTTGTTTTAAAAGTTAGACAACTGAGAATCTGTACAAAAAGTATTATGTAAGTGCAACTCCCCTTCAAACGAGGGTTTTCTTACCATAATTGTATTTTTGAGACCAAGCAAATGCTTCTTTTGACCATCCACCATAAAGTGTTCCACTATATGCTGGCTTAGAAGCCTGAAAAAAATAGTTATGTACATTAACTTGGCTTGTATATTTACACATGTGATTGTGGTTTTACCTTTACTTACTGCCCTTAACCCAAATCTGGCAGTCATGGCATGTATGCACATGCCATGCTCACTGTGAGTTTCCTTTATTAATTGTAGATGGCTACACTTGTACCAATGAGCCAATGATGTGTACTGCTGTCTCACCTCTTTACCCTTTTCCTTGATTTTTGAAAATATATTACATCATCTTTTGCTGTTACTAATGTCTATAACATTATAGTAATTATAATGTCTAATAAAAATAACCATCGATATTCATTGCATTAAAAAAAAAAATCCCTGCCAATTCAAGGAAAGGTGAAATCAGCTAAGGCTACAAGGTCTACTAATTGACTCCTTTGAGTCATCTGTATGCAGACATTTCACACACACACACACACACACACACAAAAAAAAAATATATATATATATATAAATTAATAAATAAACATAAAGAGCACAGCATTTTCTTGGTGGCATTGGGTTAAGAATAGACAATAAGTGCTGATATGGCATGAGATACATGCCTTATCCACTGTAGTTTTAATTTGTGTTTATGCAAGTACTAGTAATCATTTACTAGTCCTACTAACTCCATGTGTTTATCGCTTTCCTTGATTTTCAGAAATATTATTTTGATAACTTTATAATAATTGTAATGTCGATAATAGTTATAACAGTATTGATTTTAACCCCTATGGTCCAGATTACATGACCACGTCATGAAAAAGTTGCCTTGAGGGGTGGGCGACATGAACATGCCTTTGTAGGGAATTTGGTGGAAAGATTTGAAATTGCCATCGTGAGCATTTCGGCTGAACTCCATGAGTGCACAATGGAGGGTAATTAGACTTCTTTTGGCATTTAGGAAGGGGCATTTTGTATTATTTCCATCAATAAATGAGTGTGAAATATATTGTCTGTGAGCCAAAACTGGAAAAGCACCAGCTCCAGGGAGGATGCTATTTCCATGCTCAAGATCCTATGACTGGTGGTACAGGTTATATTACAGAATCTTTAATATTATTTAAAAAAAAAAAAAAAAAAAAAAAAGACCATTAACAAAATATTATTATTATTATTATTATTATTATTATTATTATTATTTATCATTTATCATTTATCATTTATCATTTATCATTTATCATTTATCATTTATCATTTATCATTTATCATTTAACATTTAACATTTAACATTTAACATTTAACATTTAACATTTAACATTTAACATTTAACATTTACATTAACATTAACATTAACATTAACATTAACATTAACATTAACATTAACATTAACATTAACATTAACATTAACATTAACATTAACATTAACATTAACATTAACAT
This sequence comes from Penaeus chinensis, assembly GCF_019202785.1. Lineage (NCBI taxonomy): Eukaryota > Metazoa > Arthropoda > Malacostraca > Decapoda > Penaeidae > Penaeus > Penaeus chinensis. Next base: position 26,442,704 of record NC_061827.1, on the reverse strand, counting down.
TAACATTATCATTATCATTATCATTATCATTATCATTATCATTACACTGACTATTGTATTACCTAGAGAGATGATATGGAGTCTGTGCAAGGAAAGCCATCTGTTACCGTCTGGATAAAGCAGTTCAAATGACCAATAAATTCATCTGCCTAAAATGCTTTTGCAGAAAAAGAGAAAATATCATAGCAAAGGGGAGGCATGGAGTCTTGCTACTGTGCATGGATGTTTGCACATGCTTGTCATACAAGCTGCAAATCCATCAGTGTGTCCGCTCACGCATGCCTAATGCCTGTATTTTGGGCCACTTGATGGCATGAAGCATCCATATCCAATGGGTTAATATAGCATTAGAATAAAAACCACTTAAAATTCAAGGAATGGGGCATAGTTATCCTTATCAGCTAGTGTGCTGCTAAAGTCAATGCTTAGATTTTTATAACAGTAAGTGGGACTTTTTAGAGATAATGTTGGGGCATGACCTGGAGTGAGTTGGCTTATTTCTTATTACAATTTTGTGTAGTTTTAAAGAAAATTTAATCCATTCATTATTGGACTAAAATTCAACTTGATAGTTTATGAATTTCAGCCAGGTAATAAAATGTCTGATTACAAATGTCTTCTTTCATTGTTTTTTTTATACCTATGAAGGTAAACATATTAAGAGAAAAATAATCCCTCCCCGCTCCCATTTCCTTTACCATAATTTGTTATTCAGTAAGCAGAATTGACAAAAATTGCACACTACAAATTCTCTATAATGTCAGCTTGTGTTCATTCTGCTTTCCCAGTTTTGTCATTTCTTTGCAAAAGTGAAAAATAGCTCTCCCGCCCCTTTCTATGAATATCTGATTAAAATATGAGCATTTCCAGCTACATTGAAAATTGTTATTCAAGCAAGGACAGAGAAATTGAGATTTTGTAGTGTTTCTTTTTTTTTATTGATTAAGGAAAGGATGAAGAGCTTTATGGATAATTAAAGAGAGAGAGAACAAATAAGTTTAGACTTTTGTTCTTTCTTTTCATCTCAGATACAACTACCAGGAAATTACAGTAATGGAAGGTCAGGGTCATGCCTTTGTTACGGAATTTGGGTTCATGCTTTTAAGGGAGGGGGGGGGGGGGGTCAGATTGTCAAAAGTTAAGTAGGAAATGTTCAAAAATGTTGTCCTATACTGCACATTTTTACTTTTAAACATAGACAAGGTTTTCTCAGCCTCTTTCCATCTCTCTTTACCATCTTAAAGGATGTGAGTAGTTATTGTTATAATCAAGATTGTTAAATTATATTCCCTATTAATGTGGATCATCATTGCTATTATGTTATCTTACCTTTAGGTTTTTATTAAGAGAATATAGGTTCAGAGAAGTTTAGTTTGCTTTAGTTTATATTTTTTATTTGATTGTCTTGAGGTGAGCGGACACTGGTCAACTGCAAATGGACACTTGTGCAGTGACAAGACTCCCTTTACTGTGCTATTTTCTCTTTTTCTGCTTAAGTGTTTTTAGCTTTTATGCCATTTTCCAATGTCTCTCTTCGTCATCCAGATGGCAATAGACTTTTTTCCTAGCACAAACTCTATATAATCTCTTGGTAATCCATAACTTGGTGCAGTAAAAATGATAGTAAATAACTTATTACTATTTTTTTTTTTTTTTTATTCCTTTTTGAATAATTTTGCTTCAATACATCATGCTAATCATGGCAGCCAGGAATAGGATTGGGATCATGGAAATAGCACCCTCCCTGGAACCAGAGCTCTTTCAGTCATGGCTCATGGACAGTCCATTCCACACGTTTATCAATGGAAATAATGCAAAAGCCCTTTCCTTATCACCAAATCAGTCTAATCAGCCTCCAAAAGCTTTGTGTATTTGTGGCGAGTCATTCCCATCATCCCGGCCTTCAGCCAAAATGCTCACAACAGCAAGTTCACGTCACCAGGCCGACAGCCAAATTTTCCCATGATGGAATGTTCACAGCACCTGCCCCTCAAGCCAAATTCTTTCATGACCTGAAAGTCATGTCATCCAGATTGTAGGGATTAATTGATTGAATTTATGAGTAGGGATGTGAGATGCTTTGCGAAATGCAAAAGTGTTATTGTGTAACAACAAATAGTGAATTCATTCTTTTTATGTACCTTTAACATAAATATTAGTGTGTGTGTGTTTGTTTGTTTGTTTGTTCTGGAAAAGATGAATTATTTTTTTCATTAAATTTTTTTTATGTCCTAATTTTTACTTGTTTCTCTTTGCAGTTCACGGTTTACAGACTCTAAGAAATATGAAGATGACTTTGTAGAGTGTTTTAACTTGAAAGAGAGAAGGTCAGGGGAGATTTGCAATGCATGTGTTCTCCTAGTCAAACGCTGGAAGAAGCTGCCAAAGGGAACAGACCGCAATTGGCATCATGTAAGTTTTCACATGCTCTGTGCTATCATCCTCCGTTGAACCAACAAATGAATATGATTACCAAATCATCAGATTTAACAATTTTCACATAATTGGTTTGTATATGTCTGTACTGTATGTACTCTTAATCATCCTAAAATTCATATTACAGGTTGTTGATGCTAGAGCTGGACCAGGTACAAAGTCCCTCACAAAATTCAAGAGCAAGAAGCTGAAGAAGAACCCTTTAAATCCAGATAAACCAGTCAAAGAGAAGATAAAGAAAAAACACAGGTAAAATCACTAGATTTTACATTTGTTAAAATACCACCGAGTTTCTAGTAACAGATTTTCAGTTTATTAAAGTGAAATTTGGAAATATCAAACATTTCCTGGCATACAAGCTGCACCCTGTTTTTATTTTAATTTTTTTTTTTTTTTTTAATTTATTGTAATTCTAAATACAATTAAAGTAATTAAAGAGCTAATGAACAAGAGAACTAAACCAACTGTTATGAGGTAAATGTTCTTCTAGTTTTAGACTATGGAATCTAGATTGTCAAGTGTTATGATATTTGGAGTTGTGCAGAGGCTAAATACATTCAAAGGTCAGTAAGACGTAAGGGATATCAGACCGGCTTCTTCTTGGTCCCCCAGGTTGTCTTTGCCCTGTTTTTTTTTTTTTTTTTTTGTTTTGTTTTTTTGTGATAAAGCATGCTTTATACACAGGGAAATACTTTTGAGTAATTAGATATATTAGTTTTTTATATATATATATATACTACTTGATTATAAAATCCTAGACTATGAATGGTAAATATTTTGTCTTTCAACAGGTACGTTCGGAAAGTAGGACGAGAAGGTTCTCCTGGAGCATTGAGTGATGATGTCACAGTTGGAGATGAGAGATTAAGTGAAGGATCAGGTCCCTCAGTGCCAGGCTCTCTGGCACCCTCCCCATACCCGTCACCTTACCCTTCAGAAGATGATGCAGATTCCCAGGACCGGACATTACTTACAGGAGCTGCCAAAAGGAAGAAGCAGAACCCTTCTCAGTTTCAGCTCAGCAGTTTCGTAGATTTGTCATACTGGAAGCAGTAAGTACTAAAGATCATGTTATTTTTAATTTACTCAAAAGATTATATAAACTGGTCAGAATGTAGAATTAACCCCTTGGTGACGGGTGAAGAAAACTAAAAAAAAACAAAAAAACTACGCTCTGGCAATCAATGGCAACGTGCTGACTTTGAGCGCGGGAGTTCAGTACATCAAGCCGAATCACTGCCTCGGCACGCTGCCGCAGAGTATAGCCACATGCCACATTTCGAGTAGTTTGTTTTCACGTCTATAGAGGTGACCCGTCATTAAGGGGTGAATTTACCTCCCAACTGTGCCCAAAATTTTTTCTCTTCCAGTTTCAGGAGCAGAAACCTATATTTTTTTTAGTGCCATAGTTGAGGAATCCTTACAAACCTTGTTATTTTACCAACTATTGTTAGTAGAAGTATCTTGATTATATTATTTGCCATTTCAGAGAAAAGGTATGCTGTGGCCTCATATTCAGAGGAGATTGCGGAGAGGTCCTCATAGATCCTCGCTTTTTCCAACCCTGTTCTTGTCGGATAAAGTCTCTGGAGTCCTCCCCTGCACCAACACCAGCCTCCACACCTCTTGCTTCTTCAGGAGCCTCTGATGGTGGCAGCCACTATGATGATGAGATATTAGAAATGATGTCTGAAGCCAATATGAATGAAGATGATGATTATCAAGACTCTGACTCGTTGGACGAGCGATTAGATGAGCCATATTACTCATCAGCAACAAATTCTCCCTCAGCCCCGCTTTTGCCTCATTTATCAGCAGGACTAGCAAGTTAACTATAGTGTTAATTAGTGTGCAAAAATTATGACTAACTACCTATTTAATTGTCGGTAGATTCGTACCTTTTTTATTATTTAGATATGACAAAATTTCCATGATCAATATTAGTGTGTTCTGAATTTTTATTTATTATTCATGGGTCCAAGACTTGTATTTTTCAGGGTTGATAGATAAATTTTGAAAAAAAAAAAAAAAAATAGTTTTTTATTATTTGGCACAGAGCTAGGCTGCAGCCCCTCCTAACTCTTTATAAAGTCTTGTTATGACAATCTGTATCATGGCAATACTCGTCTTACTGCACCACATACTTTGTCCACTATTGCAAGCAGTCAACCAGTTCTGCTCTATAAAAACTGAATTTCAGAAAATGCATGAATACAAAACCATATTTTACAAATGCTATTTTTTATGCCATAAGCCTTTTTACAAGATTAGGATATACATGTGAACTTGGATGAAAGTATTCAGTTTTTATATTGTAGAACACCAGTACAACATATGTAATATTTGTGTGCAGGTTTTTCAGCTCAGTTGTAGGAATAAAACCTCAAACAACTTTCATGGAAGCTTTAAAAATTGCTGGAAACATATGGTACATGAGTTGCAGGAGGTATTATATTCCGGTGCTGTGCATGGTGCTGCTGCTGCCACTGATGACAGTTAGGTGCAGTGGGACGGTTCTAGGATCTCCATATCAGGGAGTGGGCGCAGCTGCCTCTTGTCCTCAGGTCACAAGGCTCATGTGCTCAGTCCACCAGTCACTGGCTCCGGTCTCTCATCTCAACATAGCCTCCTCCCTCCATTATACAGGGTCTGCCACCATCGTTCCTTTGTCCTTTATTCTTTACCAACATCCAGCTCTTCCAAAAGGGACCAGCAAGTGCACAGCTAACTTGTATACTACATGACTTTGATGTTCAAAGTGGGAAGACAGTATGGAAATAGAAGTGTGCTTCCCAGACACATTAGTGATACTTGTAAAAGCTGTCTTTGCACAAATAATTACATTATTTCTGTGCTGAAATGTGTAAAGGCCGACATTCGTGTCAAAGACACGAAATATGATATTTTGTAATTTTACATCATTTTGATAAAAGTGACCTGCAGCATTGTTTAATGCAGCTAAATTGTATGACTAGAGCAAGACAATAAGAGCCTGCTTCAGGCCTCCTTTTTATCAACTGTCAGCCAATTGCACTCATTGCTATGTGTTCCCTCTTTTCCTCTTGTTTTGGAGGCGAGGCAAGTACAAAATCCTTTTTCTTGTTCAACTGCTCCCATCTTTGTTTTGTTACTGAAATATGAATACAGTTATCTTCAGAATTTCTACTAAGTAGAGATTCAATTTTTAATATATAAAGCATAAAGTAAGTATTTTTAGCTAATTGAATATTAAATATTTTTAAACAATTTTTCATATATGCATAATGTGCTCAACCTGTTTTTTTACAAGTTTTTATTCTGAAATGGAGCCAGATGATGGTGAAACCGACTTGCCTGCCATATTGCAAATTCAAATGAATTATTCCCAAACCTGAATCTAGTCTTCAAACATTTTTAATGTTAAGGACTTGATAAAAAATATAAAAAATTAAAAAAAAAATCGAACAGATGGCCCTCAGTATTACAAGGTACAATTTTTTTCCTCTGCTTTTTTCTTTCTTTTCTTTCTTTTTTTTTCTACTCTTTATTGCCACACTATGCGCTTGTTAGCACACATGAGCGGTGCTGTCCTGATGCTCGCTGCAATATGAATCTCTAGCATCATGGATAGTTACTAGAAGGAGAACAGAGTTTTGTTGATGCGTATGTACGGACGTCCGCATGAATGGAACAGGCACACTGGAATGTGATGTCTGGCACCGAGTTGGTCCCAGCACCTGTTTTACTTATGAGGATCGTCCAAGGAATCAATGCAAAGCTATGGAAACCCTAGGTGTAATACTGGAATATGCTTGTGGATCTCTGTTAGTGAAATGCTCATTGTTATGGCTGTTTTAGATAGTTGGTCTTTTTTATAATTTTTTATGGATACAAATTTCTTGCCCCCAGAAATAAGAGCACATACCAAAACCTAAATTCAGGGAGCCATACATTGATATATGGTTGATGTCAAGTATTTTATAATCTGATTGATGTGTTAATTGAGTGAGAAAGAATAATATCTTCTTTTCCTTGTTGCTATACATCTTTATGAAAGTAGGTTCTTGTATGTGACAAGCCACAAGCATTTCTAAGAATGAATTCCAGTAATTACACAGACAAATATTTTCAGCCCTAGGAGCCAAAACTCTCCCAAAGACTGTGATTTTTTTCAATATTAAAGAATATTTAAGACAAGTGAGATTAGAGGCATGTTTTGTATAAAAAATGCAATCGGGGAAAAAAAAAATTATACATGCATTGCATTCCAAAGATTGTTAAGTGTATAATAATATTAATATCCCTTCATAAATATTTCCAATAGGTATGGACCTGATACCTCATGGTGTCAATGACCATTGCATTTCTGATTTATTATAATTATTATTTATTATCTAATTTAATTCAGGTATACTACTTAAGTGGGTTAATTGCAACGTGACAGGCTGAAGTCACACAGCATATGCCTGTGGCATGTGTGCAGGCATATGCTTCCACCCCCTTGATGCTAACCACACAGTTAATTTATCTTGCAACACTTGTTATGGTGCCCTTGTTAGTTTCTGCAGCTGTTAGAGAGTTAATCACTTCCCCTTTCTTTTGTTTCTATTTATGTATTGCATTATACAGCGTGGTGCAGCAAACCTGCCCCAGTCAAGATTTGGCAGGTAAATGGGCTATGCTGTTACAAATGTGTGGTTAGACTTGGGGGTGGGACCAGATCTGGGATGGAGTTTAGTGTCCCTGAAGTCTGTCTGCCTTGTCATGATCATGGTATAAGCACAAATGAAACTGCAACTGTATAAAGTGCTATAATTCATGCAACAGTGCTCTTTGTTACCAATACTCTTTCTTGGGATATTTATCTAATGAGATGTGAATAAATACATTTTGATATTGTGATATATGATGTATGATATCGTTTTACAGTACATATATATATATATAAAAGTGCTGCTTTAGGTTGTATTTAAATTATTTATTTTTTAAAGGCCTGTTGATGAACTAGAGCACTTTCTTTAAGTAAACAGCTGCAGCATGTTTCCTACTGCATCTCACAAGTACCTGGGAGGAGTCAGGGCGATCAACAGTTTAAGCGTTGATCACAAGCAAAATGAATGTCTGATGTTGAGGATGTGATGAATGTGTTAGCTCATTCAAGTGTCACTATTGGACCTGATGTGATAACCATACCTTGGAGCTGTGAACAATTTTTTGCTTTTATAGTCGCCCGGTTCCTCGTGGGTTTGTACGGATGGTCAAAGGACAGTCAGAGAAAAGGTTCTCCTTTGTTATGAAATTGTTTTGTATAATGACAGATGATCCACAAATAAGCTTAATAATTTGAGCTTAAGAAGTGTGTCCATTTCTCTGTTCACTTATTTAATGTTTCTGTAGTTGTGAATGTAGTTATCCTTTACAAGTTCAGTACAATAAAGTATTGTCAACTATTTTGTGTTAATTTTATGGTTTACCTTAGTATGTTACTATTATTTTGAATTAACTCAAAATTCACAGTGAACATTTAGAAACATCCAGAGAAGCCTCCTTTATTCAACCAATTTAAAGCAATAGCACTTTGGTTCCGGCATGATAATTGGTATTGCTATTAATCAATCACAGAAACAACCTCACACAGAGCATACAAAATCAACAATTGGTGAGGAGACGCCTGTAAATGTTGTCCTACAAATGGATTTAATATCAGGAATATGCAAAATGCTTGAGAAGGGAACTGCAACAAATCCAATGATTTTTTTATTGATAATTTCACATATTGAAAGACATCTGAAGCAGAAAAGAAAATATTTTAGCATTTTCACTCTTCCAGAACTTATATAATGAGGTAAACAAAAACTGGCTAGGCATTTAGTCGTTATTTGTACTTGAATTTTTTCAAAATTGGTTGCATTTTTTGGTTGACAAAATGCATGTTTTATATCTTCAAATGTTAATAATACACAAGCGAACGGGTCAATGACATCATAATCACGAAAATCGGTCAAAAGAGCTGTTACGGCGAGAATGTCGGAATCTTGCATTTTAGAAAACGGTGTTGGAAGGTGCACATGAATTTATGTTCTGTTTTGCATGGAGCACTAAAAATATACAAGTTCTTTATTTGTAAATGCATTTAAGTGAGGGAAGAGAGCAGTACCTATGACTTGGATATGACATGCCACCCGTATTTATTGAAAAAAAAAACTAGCGCAGATCATTTAGAACTTTACCTAAAGTGCTGTCAAACAGAAGTACCTACCAATACCGCTTGAAGTCCAATGTCATCATTTTGGGTCCAAAATTTGCATACCCCTCGCCCTAAATAACTGAGTATTAGAAGCACCTAACAGTTTTTAATGAAATACAAAACGGTCTTACTACTCGGAGCCATGATCTCAAGTAATCCTCCCAGCCTGCCATATTGGGTAGCTCCACGTCGGCTGCAAAGGATTTGGCACAGCTAGGCTGTTTTTTAAAACAAATCTGATAAAGTTGATGGAACTTCGGCTTAAAGAAACAGTTTCACTACTCAGATGTGACCCTGTGTCTCCTCTTGCAGCTCAGTCTTTAGTGAATATTGCATTGCATGTCCACGTAATAGGCTGTGCCACATTTCTCTTTGTGTGTCTGTGTGTTTGTGTGTGTGTGTGTTTGTGTTTATATGTGTGTGTGTGTGTATGAAAAAAAAATCTTGCTTCTGAGGCATAATCAATTTTCAAGTTGAAGGCTATGAAATATCAGATGTTGATAAATATGAGATGAGTATTACGAAGCAATGTATATAAAACGACTTACGACAGGGGAAATATTTATTCAGATGTGATTACCAAATATCAATCAATCATATATCACACATATGGTGTTATTGAGGCACGGTCACACGAGCGTTTTCTTTTTCAGCAACCCGTCAGTGATATGATTCGCCATTTGATGTTTTACCCTGCGGGCGACTTCCCAACTTGCTGGTCACACGGGATGAACCGTATGACAATAACAAACCGCGTAAAAATTGTCTATTTGAAACTTATATCAATCGAAATTATTATTATTTGTGTAGTTGAGTATTATTTTCATAGCAGACTACAGACGCTCTTGCCATGCCCGCCTTCTGGTCGATTTCCAAACGATACAAATGGCTGTTTCTAATTACGACCAAATAGTAGATTATACGGACTCGGAAAATGAGGGAAGTGGAAAGTTGAAGTTATCTCCGACCCCTGCCTGTGAGCTCAGCCCTCGGCTCAACTAATTTTGCATGGTCTTTTCTTCTCTTTTCCTTTTCCTTCTCTTCTTCATCCCCACTTCAGTCCATTTATCCTAATCGTTAACTAGTCCTTACCCTTTTCGCCACAATACTTTATCATAATGCTTTATGACCTTTGGTGTCTGACACATTTGTCTTTTACCATTAACCGATCTGGAATCCACAAGCATCGCTTTGTGAACCCAAAAACTTCTTTATCGTTGGCTTCGCCCCCAAGTCCCACCATATCGCTTGAGTTTGAATAAGCCGCTATTGACCTTATATATATATATATATATATATATATATATATATTGAAAACACGCTCGTGTGACCGTCCTTTAGCTACAGTCGCTGGTGCACATCTTGCAGAAAAGGCGTTTTTATTTGTATCTAAACGGGATCTCACTCAAATGCTCGTTTGTCCACTTGTCAATCTTTTCCACCATGTCTGGCGTCAAAGTTTTCGTCCAGCTGCCGGTGACTCCTGAGGAGATGAGTACATTAGTTGACGTTTCATTATGCCTTCGAACCCTATTTCTTAGGCCGCGAGCGAGCGCGGGACAACGCAGTTAGAAGGAAAGTTGGTTCTCTTCACTGGAACCTTGTAGTCCAGGTGTTTACTAAGAAAGATTTTTTAAAACTGTTTACTCAGTTTTCTCATAGAAGTTTACGCAGTTACGATTAATCAGTTCCAAGCGTTGCTGGATGTTTGCTCCTTCTCGCTGACAGTGTGCGCAGCTTCTGTCTTATAGTTAATGGAGAGAGAGAGAGAGAGAGAGAGAGAGAGAGAGAGAGAGAGAGAGAGAGAGAGAGAGAGAGAGAGAGAGAGAGAGAGAGAGAGAGAGAGAGAGAGAGAGAGAGAGAGAGAGAGAGAGAGAGAGAGAGAGAGAGAGAGAGAGAGAGAGAGAGAGAGAGAGAGAGAGAGAGAGAGAGAGAGAGAGAGAGAGAGAGAGAGAGAGAGAGAGAGAGAGAGAGAGAGAGAGAGACAGTCAAACAGACAGAAGGCCAGACAGGCAGACAGACAGACAGACGGAGTTGGAAGAGAAGTATTCTAGGAACAAAGTTTACCGGTATATTTGAAAAAAAGAAGTAATAATGCTAATTCTAAACTGAAGGATGATACAAATAACTAAGTTAAAGACAAGCAGCTCTCTAGGCGCGCAATCAGCACCGCCAACGGTCCCAAACTCGAATGCTTACCTTTCCTAAAGAAACCACCTTCCTTTTCCTCGACCTCTTTCTTGACCCCAGGGTTATCTGGCCTTTTGGTGTCGGTGAAGTTGTTTCTCGACTGCATCTCTCCAAAGCTGGTATAACGTTCAACCTGGATGAGTCAGTGTAAAAATAAGAATTAATCAGGATGTAAAGGCAAACATGCAATGGAAAGTTCACAAAAGATTGAGAAAACGTGAAGTGAAAACGAAAATATGATGGATGGATGCTGTACTGTCTCATTTTTAAGGATATTTTTGTCAACGAGCTAGCGAGCCACGGCAAGGAGGGATAGTTTTACTTCACTGAGAACGACATTGAAAGATCCTCTCCTTCCCAGTTTTTCTTAAAGTCGTTTCTGGAAAGGAGTAGGGAGGGGGGAGGGGGTAACAATGCAATTTTGTAGGCCTGAGAACAGACAAATGTGGTAACTCCAGTAACATTAAATATTAAGCTAAAGGCCCAAGCTCAGATAATATCACACTTGCCATATCATGTCCACATTAAAATTAGTGAAATTACTTCAGACTACAGAAGAATTACATTGGCTAGTTGTTCCGCCGTTAGGTTGGTACACAGAAATTCGTTCAGTCTCCAGAGTTCTTTCTTAACGTCAGACTTTAAATCTTCGTAGAAAATAAAATGAAAGTTGGGGTGATTGCGCCGCTCCCAGGCCTCCTTCACGTGCAGCCAGTACGGTCCTTGAACCACTGTGAAAACGAAGAATATATGTAAACTATATGTGCATGTACACACACACACACACGCACACACACACACACACACACACACACACACACACACACACACACACACACACACACACACACACACACACACACACACACACACACACACACACACACACACACACACACACACACACACACACACATACACACACACACAAACACCACATCACACCACTCCGTATGTGTGCACGGTTAACATCCTACTCTGGAAAACGCACGTTAACTTACCGTCTCCATCAATAAAGTAATCAACGAATTGCTCTAAAGTGCCAGTGAAATTGTTGTATTTGAAAAGGCGACTCATGTGGTGCAGTGACACGACCACATCTCTGGGGTTCCTCGCGATGTATACACACTGAAAGATATATACGCTTATCTTACAATCCCGGTCAAAAGTACTGTGCATCTGCTAGTTTCGTTATATTTGAACACGCAGAATTTGGATAAAAGACCTGAGACGAGAGTAAATTCCAATGCAAGTGACTTTAAGTGTACATTTGCTTTATAATAGTTACTTTAGCTACTTCACTGTAATTACTTTAGTGTGTTCAAGCAAGTCCGGATGAAGAACAGAGAACGGATAATGGGTCTTAAGGGTCCTGGGCTCCGGCAGCACCCCGGCCATCTGGATGTAAATGCCGTTCGTGGCCTCCCCGTCCGGACAGTTCCTCCTGAAGTCATCCAGCATCGGTTTCAGTGGGTGGCTCGGTGTTACGAAACGAAAGGCCTTTGGGTTGATGTACATATCCGTGCTGTTCCAAGAAAGCAAATATGTCTTTTTAAAAACACGTTCAAAAAACAATACTGAAATGTGGTAGAAGTGGTAGCATCAGTTAGTAGAAAGAGCAAAGGCATGATTTCGTTAATGTAAAACAGACTCAGCGAATATTATGTGTATTGTATACTGTAGCCTAATTACGTTTTTCCCGGATTTACAAATACCTAGCTTTTAAGTGAATGAAACCAATGGAATTTTAGATATCTTGCACACCTTTAAAAGTTTAAATTGTTTCTAACTTGGATTTTCATATTTTTTCCAATTGTAATTGCCGTTAATGTGGCAATTGTATTTTGTATTTGACAACAATATAAACTACAAACTCTAGTCCCGTTGAGAGAGCAGCAGCAGCTGGAGAATCACCTTCTCCAGCTGCTGCTGTTCAGCCACCTGATTTCTGTCCAATTAATCGTGCTTCCCTTTGGATGGGTGATTGTGTAAGTACGTGAAAAACGTCCACTTACTCAATGATCGGGACTCGGTCAAGGATAGGCGTGTTGGCGAGTGGGTGGTCGAGGTTCGAGTTGTTCCTCATAGTCCACAGGATCTCTTGAAGCCACGTGGTGCCCGTCTTCAGGAAGCCCGTCACCACCACGTCTTCCTCCTTCCACTGTAGACACGACTATGCTGCGTTTACTCTCGCATGGCATTTAGTGCAATATGAATGCTATGCATGCTATCTGCACTGGGTTGCTAGTGTATTTTGCATGTACATGTACTCCTGATAGCCGTGCCATATGTACTGGCAGGTAATTCCGGAATGCAGCTTTGCATAAAGTAAATGTATGTACAAATTGCTAAAAGAAACCTTTGCTGCAATTCGATTTAATGTCAAATTTTGCATTGTATGCATGAGTCAAAAAAAAAGCCGAAGGAATTATTTCCGTGTTATAAATCTGAATATAGAGAAACATATGAATAAACTATATCCCTCGAACATATTTACATACATACATATGTACACACACACACACACACACACACACACACACACACACACACACACACACACACACACACACACACACACACACACACACACGCGCACACACGCACACACGTACACGCACACACACACACACACACACACACACACACACACACACACACACACACACACACACACACACACACACACACACACACACACACACACGCGCGCGCACACGCACATACGTGTGCGTCGTAGATTTTTAAAAGATACTCATGTGCACTAACCTTGAAGTTGTAGATCTTGTCGGCAGTCTCCGCAAAGGCACCCGGGAACAGCCAGTGGCCAGGGCACAGGCGCAGCAGCCCATCCGCCCAAGGGGTGAAGTGCCTCCCCAGTCTCTCCAGCTCTGGCTTCGGAACCTTCACCAGCTTGTGTCCGCTCTCAGTCGCCATGCTGGTCATATCCGCAGTCTGTCTAAAACGTATATTGAATGTTCTTCACCTTGGCAGTGAGTGTACTCTATATAATAATATGTGAGAACAAGTAGGCCTTTCTCCAGTCTATGACTGTATGCACTTTCATAATACTTTCATTTGATTCGTTTCCCTCGTTTTCGCGTTACTTCTGTTTCTAACTCAATTTTACCATTAACAAGTCTTTCCAAATAATTAGGTCGACTAAATTTTTCACCGGGCTTCTATCACCGAGGTGTCCTTAATGAGCCTTATTGGGAGACGGGAGTTATGTCCATTATTTTGCTAACATAGGAGCTCATTTCCTCCCTTTTTCAGAAAAGGAAAGAAATATATCGAAGGACTTGGTACAGCGGTACGGGTAGTGTGGCCAAGGAGATCGACCACATCCTCGTTAGCACTCGGTGGAGGATCCTCCAGAATTGCAGGGTGTATCGAAGCGCCGAGTTCTGTGGAACTGATCATAGATTAGTTGTGGCTACTCTCCGGGTCTACTTTAGAACCCCCCGTCGCCCAAATGAACACCCTAGGGTGTTTCATTTGAACAGATTGAGGGAGGACGAGTGTGCCCGGGGGTTTGCCGAGGCTATCTCTGGTCGTCTCACAGCACTCGAGGGCCTGACAGACCCTTTTCTTATGTGGGATACCTTCAAGCGTGAAACGCTTGATGCAGCTCAGGAATCCATTGGTGAACGCCCAAAAGCAAGACAGAATTCCATCTCGCAGGAGACGCTGGAAGCCACAGATGCTTGTCGTGCGGCTCGACTGTCAGGGGATCGCACCTTGCACCGCTCTCTGGTGCGCAGGACATAACACTGTTGAGAAGGGATAAGGAACAGTTTATCAGTAGTCTTGCAGAGGAGGTCAAAAGCCATTTCTTAGTAAATGACCTTCGTCCTGCCTACCAAGCCCTGAGAAAGCTGAACTCCAAGCCCTCCTCACAGACGACTGCAGTCCGCTCAGCAAGTGGCCAGATAATCTCAGATCCTGATGAGGAGCGTGTGCGTTGGGCTGAGTATTTTGAGCAGTTGTATAAGGTTGATCTGCCAACAGTTAACATGGATGCGGGTAATGTTGAGATTCCTCTGCCAGACCCACCCATCAGCGAGGATCCACCCTCCCTGACTGAAGTCAGGAGGGCGATCTCCAAGCTGAAGAGTGGCAAAGCAGCAGGTGTTTATGGCATCCCAGCTGAATTGTTAAAGGCTGGTGGAGAACCTATGGCAAGGGGCTTACATGCAGTCCTGTCTGCCATCTGGCAGACTGGTACCTTTCCCCTTGACCTGTTGAGGGGTGTGGTCATCCCTCTCTGGAAGGGGAAAGGGGATCGGTGGGACTGCAGCAATCACCGAGGCATTACACTACTCAGTGTACCAGGCAAGGTACTCGCGCACATCTTTCTGAGACGTATCAGAGACCACCTGTTTATGCAGCAAAGGCCGGAGCAATCTGGATTCACTCCTGGTAAGTCCACAATAGCCCGCATCCTGGCGCTTCGAGTCATTGTAGAGCACCGTCGTGAGTTCGGACGTGGTCTGTTCGCAGCCTACATCGACCTCAAGAAGGCATTTGACACGGTGCATTGCGAATCACTCTGGGAGATCCTGAGGCTAAGAGGAATTCCAACAAGGATTATTGGACTAATAGCAAACTTGTATACAGGCACTGAAAGTGCTGTAAAGTGTGGTGTGAGGCAAGGCTGTGTTATTGCACCAACACTTTTCAACACTTGCATGGATTGGATACTGGGTAGAGCTACTGTCCAAAGTCACTGTGGAGAAACTCTGGGCAATATCAAGGTTACAGACCTTGACTTTGCTGATGGTGTTGACGTTCTCTCTGAATCTCTGGAAACCCTAGTGGCAGTCATTGATGCATTTAGCAATGAAGCAAAGCCCCTGGGGCTAGAGGTCTCCTGGACCAAGACCAAGATCCAGGATTTTGGGGGCCTACTAGGAGACCCTGTACAGTCGGTACGTGCTTGCGGTGAAAACATCGAAGTCACAGAGAGCTTTATATACCTCGGTAGTACAGTTCACGAAGTCAGTAGACGGATTGGCCTGGCAGCAGGGGTCATGAAATCTCTTGACAAGAGTATTTGGAGATGCCGGCACCTGTGCAGAAGGACAAAGTTACATGTTTTCAAGGCCCTGATACTGGTAGTGAAACTTGGACACTATCTTGTGCTCTGGAATCCCGTCTTCATGCCTTTTGTAACAGATCCCTGCTCCGGATCATGGGGTACAGTTGGCGGGACCATGTGTCCAACCAACGGCTGCAACGTGAGACCGGTACAGGACCTGTTACTGTACAATCTGTGATCGCCAACTCAGGCTATATGGCCACTTGGCTCGACTCCCGCAGGATGACCCTGCCCATCAGGTTGTCTCTGTCCGAGACAACTCTGGGTGGAGGAGGCCTGTGGGACGACCGAGAAGATCGTGGCTTGGGCAGATTGATCAAACCTGTCGTGAGGAACTAGAGATGGGCCGGGCCCCTGCCTGGCGGCTCGCCATGAGGGACACTCGTAGGTGGAAACGAAAGGTGGATGCGGCTATGCGCCCCTGCCGGCGTTAGCCCCAAAATGATGATGATGATGATATCGAAGGAAAGAACCTGTGTGTGTGTGTGGGGGGGGGGGGGGGTGCATCCAGCAACGCTCTTCTGTATGCCCCTGTGTATCATACAGGATGCACAGGTAAAGCACTCATAGGTGGCATACCTTTTTATCTTAATAGGGCACACAAACATGAAAAGTATTAGATATCTTTGCTAATCGCTTTCTCTCTCTTCCATAAACAATCAGGTAAAGAATGTGGGACTGCGCATGCATGTCAGGAATCATAGGCAGTCCTGATGAAAACAGTGCATGCATTCGCTCTCACATGAACCGATGGATATATCATGCACGACTCCTGTTCACTGAAAGCTGTTTCATTGGAAATACGCATTTCCCTTTGATTTAAACACCGAGGAATTTATTACCATACCCTTGTGCCCTGTTTATATGCTGAAACTGAAACAGTGAGATTAATAGGCCTACTGATCTCCCATGAATTCCCTGACGACATCTCGCAGCACTCCAAAGTACCGAGACATCTCTGTTAGGAAACGCTGTGGCATAGAATGACATACTGGCTGAACCTTCCAGATCCTCATACATCCTTGGATCCTGACCACTGCCGACCTACAAATACTTCTAAACCCAAGAAATGCCAAAACATCCTATGTAATTGTCTATAAGAAAAAGTTATCGTTGTCTTCTTGGGAAAATATGAGAAAATGTTTGTTTCTTTTTAGTAAAGAACAGATTAATTCTAATATCACCGTCGATTAAGTTTTGCCGAATAACAAGAGGCTGAATCTGCACAGCATACATGGATATTCTTGTCCAAGTATCAAATTGAACTTTATGCTCTGTTAAAGGGAGAAAACATAATTAAGGAGTTTGGTAAATGAATACTAATAGAGATTTAACTGGAAAGCGAAAAAAGTTATCCATTGGCCATTTGTCTCATACTGATCAAAAGGAAATGAACTCGAGTACAGCACTGGTTGTGTTTTACACAAACGTTATTTACACATCT
>NC_061827.1:26415307-26420307 GCF_019202785.1 Penaeus chinensis | reverse complement strand
TAAAATACATTATGAGAGCCGTCACAATTCGCATGTGTGCATGGCTGTGCAGAGCAGTTTGTTCGATCTTGACCAGGTTGGACACATAGAGAGCATTGGGCTGTGGAATTGCAGTGTTTGGAAGGATGGCCAAGACGTCAACAATTCTGACATTGCAGGGGAGAGGTTGATATGGTCGGTCAGGGACTCGCTGCAAATGTAAACATTAAACTGGAGGTAATGTCTATTGAAAGTAAGCTTGGTACTATTAGTGGAGGACTTATGACAGCCCCTCGAGGAAATGGCGTGGCATTGCACTGTTCCTGTTTATTTATTGAAACATTTATGTTGTATCAACATCTGAGGCCATAAGCGGCATATTCAAAATATAGCGATAGGGTGGGGCTTGGAGGCAAAGTCCCCAGGTAAGAAATTTATTTGGTTCACAAGGCGTTGATTTCCAGAATGGTCAATGGTCAAAACAAACAAGTGTGCCATACACCAAAAGTCACACAGAATTATGACAAAATGTTGTGGTAAAAAGAGTAATAATGAATTAATGATTATGGTAAGTGGACAAAAGGGATGAAGAACAGAAAGGAATTGAGGAGAAGAAAAGACCTTGCAAAAATAATTGAGGAGAGAGCTGAGGTCCAAGGTAAGGGTGATCCCCTACTGTTACTACATCATCGTCTTCATTACTGGCTATGACAACCCTAGAGAATGTTGGGGAGAGAAACAGTCCACCCTTCAGGGCCCCCTTAAGGAGTTAGGGCTAGACAACTAAACAGGGGATTACCGTGTCCATGGCTCCCCAGGCCGTTCATGATTGGCACAAAGTCAGCCTTTCATCCTTTCAACACGGCTCTCACACCTTGGGCAGTGGATAGTAGTAGAAGAGGTTGGAGTAGAGAGGGAAACGAAAAGTGGAAGGGGAAAAGACCATACAAACTTAGTTGAGTCGAGGGCTGAGGCCCAAGGCAGGGGTGAGTCCCAGCATAGAGTCCCAGTCTCCGTCTCCTAAGTCCCCCCACTCTCTTAACAGTATCATGGGATTGGGGCGATGTGCGTGGGGGTAAAGCCCTTCATGGAGTGTACTGGACCCCTGCCACTTATAATATATGTATGCGATATATATATATATATATATATATATATATGTATATATATAATATATATATATATATATATATGTATATATATATATGTATATATATATATATATATATATATATATATCATACTTCCTACATTTTATGTATAATACATGTATATATCATAGATATATCATGAATATATATCACATACATCTGAAAGACGAAGTAGATAATGCTTCTCAAAGCGATTTGGGGTCGTTAATGGTTACAAAGCAAATTATATGTGCTAGACGCCAAAGGTCATATAGCACTATAGAAAGGTGTAATGTGGAAAGGGTAGAGAGGGGTTAGTTGATGATTAAAGTAAGTATTATTAAATCAAATATGTCAAAAGAAGATGTGTGGGATTTTGCATGGATGTCTGTATGGAAAGGTAGGGATTAGCAAAGGAGAGAGGGGTTCACTGGCAATTAAATCACCGTTTCTGGGAGAATGTCTGGAGGGAGAGAATCTAGGGAAGGGGGTTGCTGTGACAAAGGGTCATATCCATGGGGAAGTGGGAGGTGTAATGGGGAAGGAGGGAGGCTGATGCAGCTGAAGCAGGGGAGGATGGGATGTGTTGGGAGGGAATGGGAGGAAGGGGTGTAGGGGCAACATGAGTAGGAAGAGGATGGGTGTCGGCAGTTCCTTTGAGTGTAGAAGGAATAGGAATAGAAAAATTGGAGGTCTGGGAAATAAAGGTTTCTTATGGGGGGAGAACAGGAGACAGATGTTTGAGGGGTGGAGGGAGAGGTTGATGGAGAAGATGGGGTGGACGATGGAATGGAGTGCGATGAGTTGGACTAGGAGGGTTAGGTACCGGGGAAGTAGTGATTGGAATGTCTGGAATAATACTGGAGATTGGGGTGTCTGAATTTAGAATGGAAAAATAATTTGACTGGGAAAGGTAAACATTAAAGGGGAGGTCATGTCTACAGAAAATAATTTTGGCAATCTGACCAATCCTTGTCATAGACAGGGCAGTTTGTTGGGGAGATGGAGACAGTCCCAGCACAAGTATATAGGAAGGGATGAGGTTGGGTAGGAATGGGCTTACTTATTTTTGGAGGCATTGCTGGAAAAGGAGAGTGCTGTCGGATTACGAAAAATCGTCCCCATTTGGCTGGGCTAAACAGAGTATTCTAGATATTTGTAGAGGAGGATATAGCAAAATGACAGGGACATGTGAAAGAGGAAGTGTTGAAAGAGGTAGTACTGGGGAGTGGTGGACAATAAGGTTGCATGAATAGTAATAAGGGAGATGGGGTAGTTGATGAACAAAGTTGTGGGGGTGGAAGAGACGTGGTGGATGTTGGGAGAGAAGTCATGTTTTCTGAAAATTGAGTATTGACCTGGATGGATGATTTGGACTGGGCTGATGTAATAGAAGGTATTTAGGAAGGCGCAGTAACAGTATTAAGAGTCGTGGTAAAGGAGACCCTGGGATAGGGGAGCTGGAATTGAAATCAGTAGGGTTACTTAATAAAAGGATAAGCCTTAATGCCCCCATTAATGGTATAGTGTTTATTACTGGCCATGGTAATGCTAGAATATGTTGGGGAGAGAAATTGTCCACCCCTCAGAGTCCCTTCCAGGGGCAAATGATATACAACTAAACAGGAAGCCCATGCCTCCCCCAGCCCGTTCATGACTGGTGCAAAGTCAGCTCTTCATCCTTTCAACACGTCTCTCACACCTTAGGAAGTGGATAGTAGGAGGGGTTGGAGAAGAGAAGGAAACGAAAGGGGGAAGAGGAAAGGATGGTGTCGAGGGCTGAGGTCCAAGGAAGGTGTGATCCCCAGCATTACGTCCCAGTCCCCGTCTCCTACATGGCAACAACGGACATGAGATTGGGGGGAAAGCGCTTTGGGGTGCAAAGGGATATTTATTCAAGCTATGCTTTATTTGCCGTGCTCTTGTTAAGCCAAGGTAATTCCATAAAAATAATCGAAAATTATTTATACAGTACTAAATAACAAAACATATGATTTCAACTTTTATTTACCTTTCCTCTGTGCTCACGTTTACAAATTAAAGTAAAGATAATGTAACTTATTTTAAATGTGCAGGAACCTCTGTTATAATTACAATGCCATTCAGAATAAAATAGTACAACATAATTCTGTGCACGAATCAATCAGAGGTCTGAATACCTCGAGCAAAGCCGTGGAGGCAAATCGCCTCTTGTGCCTCCGCCTCACATCGAGTATTTGAAGCCGATGCCCAGGTCCGAGAGGCGCATCTTGATCCAGTCGTTGACCTTGGCCTCCAGTTCGGGGGTATACTTCCCCTTCCAGTCTCCCACCTCACCTGCAGAGACAAAACATTACTTGGAAAGAAACGCCTGGGTGAATACTTATTACTTTGTTCCTCCAAATAATTATTATGAAGTTCACAATATTCATTAGTCACTGTTAACGCACCCTTCCTGAAGAAGCCGCCGTCTTTGTTGACGATTTCCATGTTGAAAATGGCCTCCATGCCCCCCCCGCCTCCGAGGACAGAATCGCGCGCCTTCATCTGAGAAAAGCTTGTGTGGCGAGCCACCTGCAAGAACCACGAGACGGGTTAAAGGCTGACATGACAATTACAGTCTAATACAGTAACAATCATCAAACAAAATGATGAACTCTCGAATTAAATTCGACCAACAAATGGGTGCTTGCACTGCTTACATTGTCCAGCTGCTCTTGGGTGAGTTTAGTGCCAAGGAAATCATCTAGTCTTTTCAGTTCTTCCATGTTGTTTTCCTTAAGATCCTCGTAGAAGAGGAAGTGTAGATTAGGGTTGTCTTTCTTCTCCCAGGCTTCCTTCAGGTGCTGCCAATAAGGTCCATACACCACTGAAGGAATGCAATGAGTAAATGCATAATAATCACGCAGAGCGACTACATAAATCACTCATGAATCTACGAAGCTTATACTTACAGTCCCCGTCGATGAAATATTTAACGAAGTCCTCAAAACTTCCAACGTAATTATGGTTCTTGAAAATTCTTGAATGATGACAGAAAGACACCAATACGTCTTTCGGGTTCCTTGCCACATAAACCACCTGTTGAATGAAGTATTACTATGTGGAAGGATATGGTAATGGATACCGAATAATTTGTGATTTGGACAGCCAGTAACATGCAAATGTTTACACGTGTAATAATATCCCCTTTTCGTAACGCAAGTTGTGGCGTCCGGAATATTGTCTAGAATATAACCTGTCTTGCAAGTGCCTGCCTGTTATCCCCTTTTACATCTGTTTTTGGGACTTTAATAGGATAGAATATTTCATCATTTTCAGATTCATTCAGTTTTTGTATTTCTTATTCTACTTCTGTATTTTTACAGAACTTACTTTTGAGAACGTTTCCTTTGATCATCTTACCACATTCAATTACAGAAAAGTTAAAACTGTGGTGAAATGTCAATGTTATGGAATGAGCACGACAATCGCTTTACAATTTGAGTTAAAGAAATTACCAAATATAAGTAACTATATGGCTGATGAAGCCTTTTCTAATATTCTCTTGTCCTACTATTCTAAGCAAGTTAATGTTATAAAGTACTTTATAGCCAGTGGCTCTAAGCATTAGCCTACTTAAACATTTAAAAGTTGCCAAGATAACCGTTGCTCCCGTGACGGCAGCCATACCTTGCCAACGTTCGCCAGGGCTGGCGGCAGGAGCGACAGCGGAAGGTGGGACTTGAGCGTCCGGGGTTCGGGAGTGGCCTCGCCGATCTGCACGAAGATGCCGTCGGCGGGGTTCTTCCCTGGACACAGCTTATTGAAGCCTTGCATGATGGGATGGTCGGGACCAGGGGGGGTCAGTTTCTTGGAACGCATCAACATGTCAAACCTGAGGATTCATTAAAAAATATTACCTATTAATAT
>NC_061827.1:26392807-26402807 GCF_019202785.1 Penaeus chinensis | reverse complement strand
GGGACAAACTCATACGAAAACCGCAACCAAATTTAGCTAACTTTGAAGACCAGAGAAGCAGAATTTAGCCTTAACAGATATTCACATCTCAGCTACGAAGATCTCAACATTGACCAAACCAACAAACAGTTCAATGACATAGGTCTTCTGTATGGGACATAAAAAGTTAATCCAGTATTAAAGTTTAAGCCAGATATCAAATGTGCATGCGCAGTGGCAACGTCCAGGATTAAATTTAATTCACCTCCGGACCAGGCTTTACTTTTGATCTCAAACTCATGCGCAGAACAAGCTAGTTAATCCCACTAATCATGTAACGATTAGTTACCATTAATAATTGTAATAAGCAATAACGAAAGAAATTCTGACATTTCATGTTAAAGATGTATGTGAAAATTTATCAATATACATTTGAGTATTTAAGAGGAGTTCTTTTAATTTCGTTTTAAAATTACAGAAGCTGTTAATGTCTCTTATATTATCTGGTAGCATGTTCCATAACTTGGGTCCACGTATTTCCATTTGTTGTGCCTCTGTATAGGTATTCGATCTCTTGATAAAAAGGGAATTTACTTGATTATTTTTTGACTAATTTGATTAATTAATTTACTTGATTAAATTTTTGCACTTTTTGCATCTGGGTTTTATTAGTCGAACCCAAAATGTTTGATCAATATTTAATTATGCTTAGAGCTAGAGTTTGTACAACCATGATTCTAGTTTCAGTAGTAATCTGATTTCGTATGTGATTAAGATATACCAGGGTGCCCACTACTTTCCTATATATTTTATTTAAGGCCATTAGTGTCAAAATATAATATGTGTTAGAGTATCTTGTTTGTTTACTGAGTCACTATAAAGAAACTGTGAATCATCAGCGTACTGCATTAGAAGGCAGTTATGGGCTATTGTTGATAAATCATTTATGAAAATTGTAAATAGGATCGGATCTAAAATAGATCAAAAGGTACTTCTTGTTTCGATGACATACCATTATTAATTCTTACCGATTGGGTCCTTGTATATACATTTTATGATTTACTAATTTGTTATTGAGAATAGCATGAATAACTCTATCGAAAGCCTTAGAAAGGTCGCATAATGTGAGCAGATTTACCTGATGTTTGTCTATGTTATCATTCCAGTAGATAACCTATTTCTAAAACTATGTTGTGGTTTAGATAATAAGTTATTAGCCTCCAGGAAACTCTAGGTGTTACTATACCATGTTTCCAAAGCGATGGAAAGACACCAGTGACCAGAGAAGTGTTAATAATGACCGTCAAATAATGTATAGTTGCGAGTAGACTATCTCTGATAAAGTGCAAAGCAATACCGTCTGCTCCTACAGCATTTGTTTCGCGAAGGTGTTTTATTACTAAGATGATTAATTCTACGTCCACTGGTTGTGGTCTGAAATAAATAGTTATAATCCTTGCCCGATCTGTGTTTTGTTGTAATGTAGAAGCAATTGTTTGCTCGTAAGTTAGTTTTCCAATTAAAATGGTCTGTTCTTTGTATGGGACTTGTGCAATTACTAGTAAGGTGTTTGTTTTAACAATTTTCCATGTTTTATCAGAGTTCTTATATTCTGTGAATTTATTTCTGTAGTAAGTTCTTTTTGCACAGTGAATTAGCAATTCCATATTTTTCTTATTTGCTTTGTAATCTATCTGAAAGGCAGCCTCATTTCTGGTATTTGTATGAGCTTGGTGGGCATTATTTCTATCACTTATGGCTCTCTCTCTTGATATTGTCATTTGTTAATGGAGCAGGGGGACGTCTGACGGTTCGTGTTACGTAGAGAGCCAACGCATTATTGCTGCTTTTAATAACTTCTGTGAGGATAGTAACTTGGTTGTTTACATTATCTGTCAATGAAATATCAGATAGAGTCTTTTCTTTAGACAAGATAAACTCGCAGAAAGATTGAGGGTCGTTGTGTTTGAAAGTTTTTATTACTCGGGGGTCTCTTTGTTTTCTTTATATTTAACATCATCGTGATAAGTTCATTGTCAGCAACATGGCACGGGATGACATCGAAGTGGAGAATGAGGTCTGATCTGTCAGTTATTATTAAATCTAATAGAGGTGTTTTCTGTAATTCGTGTTCTATTATTTGTTCTTTTTAGCTAACTTAGCATTAGATTTTGTTAAATCATCATTTAGGTCACCTAAGATGAAAAGCGTTTTTTTGAAAGACATTTCTCTAAAAACCTTTTCAATGTATTTAAAAGATTCCAGGGTAGCATGGGGGTGTCTACAGACAGCGCCAATAATGAAAGAAGGAAGCATGTTGCTTT
Source organism: Penaeus chinensis (assembly GCF_019202785.1). Taxonomy (NCBI): domain Eukaryota; kingdom Metazoa; phylum Arthropoda; class Malacostraca; order Decapoda; family Penaeidae; genus Penaeus; species Penaeus chinensis. The sequence continues at coordinate 26,400,504 of NC_061827.1, read as the reverse complement.
GTATGGTAACCCAGAGATCTTCTACGGCAGTGTTAATGAATGCTGTAGTAGGTATCCTGTTTGACTTCAGGATATCCCATACATATTTACATACTCCTCCTCCTCGCCCTGCATCTGGAATATTGATGAAATTACTAACCATTTCCTGGTGGTGTTTCACTTATGCATAATATGTCTATGATTCTCCCCTCAACTAGCATTTTAATGGGCGGGGAGGGAGCTCTGACCCACGCTGCCGGGGGGCCCATATCCTAGGGGTGAGGTCCCGGTACCCTGGGAGGGGGGTACATTACCCTGGGTCAAGGGTCCCCTTTCTCTCTGGGGATAAGAATACGTGCTAGCTGCCTGAGGAAGCACCAGGGGTAGGGGTCAGATTACCCTCTGACACTGCGGGACCATGAAAAGGCATGGTTTGCTGAGTTTCGGGGCTTCGGCGGAGAGGAGGCAAAAACAGACAACATACAACATTCACACGCGTATATAGCATTCATTGTTTATAAAAAGGCGTTTGACTGTACAAATACCAGCAGTACTAGAATCTATTCGAAGACAGGGAGTAGAGGAGGTATATTGTAAAATATTAGAAGATATATACGAATATGGGACAGCAACCATGTAGCTCCACAGGAAACCGATAAAATACCAATTAAAGTGTTAGGGTGATACCATCTCACCAAAACTAATTACAGCTTGCCTTGAGGAAATATTTATGAAGCTAGAATGGAACGGAAAATAGGAGACGAATACCTAAACAATATAAGATTTGCAGATGATATTGCAAGACAGACAAGGTTGGAAAAGAAACCAACAATACAAGATTATGGATGAGCCAAAGATTCTCAGAACAGAAGTACATACAGTACTAGCCAAAATGAAAAGAAACAAAGCCGTAGGACCAGATGAGATCGTCACTGATATGTTAACAGCTTTGAAGGAGTTCGGGGTTGAAAAGCTGTTTGAATTGATAAACGAAATATACGATAGTGGAGGAATACCAGAAGACCTCAGCAAGTCTATCTTTATTGAATTGCCGAAGAAAATGGACAATAGAATGTGAACTCCAATTACCTATCAGCCTCATCAGTCATATAATAACATAATACTGAAAATTATTATGAAGAGAGCCTGAAGCAGAATAAAACCAGAAATAAGAGCCAAACAGTTTGGATTTGTCAAAGATGCGATCTTCATGGTACAAATGTTCTCTGAAAGGGAAATGAAAAGCAGAAAGACTTGTATATGTGTTTCATTGATTACACCAAAGCTTTTGACAAAGTGAAGTACAAAAATCCTCTCAAGATGTTGGAAAGCTTTGACCTGGATGGAAAAAATATTTGTGTGAATAGAATCTTGTATGCGGATTGGCAATGACATGAGTGACTTCCAAGATTGAGAGAGGAGTACGACAGGGATGTCTGTTTTCACAAGACTTGTTCAATCTATGCAGTGAACAATCTTAAGAGAATTGGATAGTTTACAAGGTTTTATGGTTGGTGGACATAACATAAATAATCTACATTGTGCAGATGACACTGTTCTGAGGCAGAATCTTAAGAAAACCTACGAGAACTTGTGGACAAGCAAGAACGAAGAATGCAAGAAGAAGGGATTAACGATCAATTGCAAAAAGACGGAATGCTTGGTGGTAAGCAAAATGGAAAGTCCTAGGTGCGAGTTACATATTGGAGATGTTATTATAAAATAAGTGGAGAAATTAAACTACATGGGAACTTTGATTGCGGAAAATGAGAAATGTGACACAGTAATCAGGAGGCGTATTGGAGTTGCAAAAGATGCATTTGAAAAATTAGGATTGGTTCTGAAGGATTGCAAGCTGTCAATGTAGACAAAGAAAAGAGTGTTGGACAGTTATCTGAAATCCATCCTTTTATACGGCAGTAAATGCTGGACGATATCACCATCAATGGAGAAGAGGTTGGAAGCGGTTGAGATGTGGTTCTGTAGACGAATGTGAGAATATTGTGGACAGAACATGAAACAATTGATGTTTTAAGATAAGCACAAGCAGAAAGAAATCTTTTGAAGACGATCAGAAAGAGACAGCACACATTCCTAGGACACATAATAAGGAAGGTAGAGCTGGAAAACCTGACTCTCACTGGATACATTGCAGGAAAGAGAAGCCGAGGAAGTCAACAATTAACCTACTTGAGGAATGTGAGTAAATTAATGAAAATAAAGAATAACTGAGTGAGCAAGAACTGCTGCGAACAACAAAGGACAGAAAACTGTGGAAAAACATGATTGCCTACGTCCTGAGAGGATATGACACCTAGAGAGAGAGAGAGAGCATTGAAAAGAACTATCCATCATAACAAAAGCAAGTTTCAAACAATATAAAATCATAAAGTTCATTTAATATATAACTGTCTTAAAATTATGTTAATTTTCATGAATGAACATCAGTTTCTTATCAAATAAACATGCAAACTATACTTAAAATATCACACACATACTTACACGACTCCAGCCCCCAGAGATATGTCCAAACACACAGGATCTTTGGCTTTTAAAGTCATATCGAAAATCAGAAATAAATATACTAGCGAACAGAAACTCTGTAATACATGTATTTTCTGAGATATCCATTTTTCTTTCCTTCGGGTTTATAGAATTGTAAACATGCGACTCTAATGACTGAGAAATTAATTGTGAATTATAGTCATAAGTCTAGATTCCTCTCTAATGTTTTGAGAGATTGGTATGTATGTACAAAATATTTAGAGGGCAGGAACCTGGAATGTGCAGATTCGTCTACTTGTTTCAGTTAATGGAACAAACTGCAAAAAGGCTATTGGGATTTAGCCACTTAAGAAAAAATTGTGTAGGGGTGGGGGATTAAGGGAGTGGGTACAGGTATACATACATACATACATACATACATATATATACATAAATATACATATATATATATATATATATATATATATATATATATAATTCACACACACACACACTATAAGTATGTAAATAGCTCCCACGTGGCTAGCTCCAATATAAGTATGTATAAATAGCTCCCACGTGGCAAGCTCCAAGTGGTGTGCCTAGGACGGGCCAAGCCCCCACGTCACCCACCAGTACTTAAGGCTCAGGATGACCCAGGTCAGAAATAGAGTCTTTTTCAGAGAGTCCTGCCGACCGCTTCGGGTCAGGCTGCCCTCCGGGCAGACCAAGCACTAAACCTTACCAAAGACTTGTAACCGTGTGAATATTTGTGTTGCTTACGCTTCACAATAAAAGAGGTTAAGCCAACCGTCACTTTCACTACTCCTGCTAAACCATATGTTTAAGGTTTTAATAGCCTTTACATAAGTGGTGGCAGGGTGGTTCGTTGTGTCCTTTTGGCACATAACAATGGACTCACAGTCTCCGAAATCTGGTTATTGCTCGGACCAGTCGCTCACATACACGCAAAAGTCTTCAGAACCTGTTGTGAGTACATATTTGGGCCATTTTTCCTTTCTTTTATCTTCCCTATAAATGTGTTAAGCTGTATGTGCAGTTACACTCAAGCTGGTATTGTTAGGTTAAAGTGGTAATTGACAGCAAATGGTACGCTCTCCATTGATGACCTCAGATCACATTACTGTGTGATCAACGGTATGGGTTCAAACAACAGGAATATCGTTCATTTATTACGTATTTGTTTAATTTTTCTCGTGACATGAGAGTATATTGTTTCAATTGCAACGAATTTAGTGCTCCCGTCTTGACCTGACCTCCGAGTGAAGCATTTCAGTCACATCTGCTTGGGACAGCTGTGTGACCTGACCCCACATTCACTCTGAGTGATTGACATGTGAAATGAATGTGAGAACCGCTGGCATATATTGTTTTCGAGACTTACATTATAGGATAACGCGTAGCATCCGTTGCATGTTCATTGGTGACACGTTCTATCGGCGCTAGAGCGGAGCTTGTAACGCGAATTACTTACATTTTTATATAGTGCCAGGGATCTTCCCCTTATCATAGTATCAGAATGCCTGATTACTTGGGGTTGCGTATATGCCTAAAGATCTGCGCTTCGGCAACTTTTTGAGCCGGTGTGACCCGTTGTTACGTCCGTTAAATAATGTAGGACTAGGGCTTAAGCTAGAATCGTGATTCGCTTATTAATCACAACCCGCTCACCCCTTTGACGTCGCTGCCATGTTTGGGGTAAATCCCATCGATTTGTGAAGCACCCACCCTTGTGGGTGGGTGCTTCATGCTCGGGATGATGTGAAGCGATGGTGTGGTAGCCTAGTTAGCGTTAAGTGCTTGCTTGCATGCCTTCCCGCTTTCAGCTGCCACCGCTGGCTAGCCTGGTGCGGAAAAGGGAGCAGCTATGCATAAGACTCCCCTGCCAGCTCATAGCCTCTCCATCATCAAGACTTCTACAGTGCCTCCTCGTGGCCACCAATGGAAACTAGGTACCTTGTGGTCCTAGGCTTATCTGTGGAGGCTCTTGGAGCAGCAGGAGGCCCTAAAGGTACGGAGCTATGGCCCACCGGCGTGTGGATACGCCCTGGCTTCGTACTAACTCCTGTCCCCCCACGCCCCCTGGGGTTAATGGGCGGCTGTGGGGAGGCAGGCCTTGCTAGTCGCCCCCCCCGAGATAACCACTGGCAACGACCAATGTAGATGTTGACGCTGGGGGGAGGGCTAAAGTCCCTCCTACCCAGCAAGTACGGCGGGCTGTGGGTCCCTCTGGGTTGGCGACCGCTGGGACTCGGGTGGGGAGGGGGGGTTACCCCCAATCCCAGCTGGGTCCCAGCGGCCGCCAGCCTGGCGTGATGCTTGTGGTGGAAAGCCCCAGGGAGCCGTGCAGGTGGATTATGGGGCCTGCAGCCAGCCAACCTCCTCTATATGGGGCGGCGTCGGTAGGGGTGGCAGAGGTGGCGCCCACCCGGAGTGACTGCCCGAGGTAAGACCTCAGGCGGACTGTCAGGGTGGGGGCTTGGAACATCCGTTCCCTGCAACAGGACGATCGGTTACCACTACTATCGAGGGAATTGAAACAGCTGAGAGTTGAGGTGGCTGCTCTCTCGGAGGTGAGAAGACCTGGCAGGGGCACGATTAGTGTGGGTGAGAAAGCTGAACTCCAAGTCCCCCTCACAGACGACTGCAGTCCGCTCAGCAAGTGGCCAGATAATCTCAGATCCTGATGGGGTGCGTGTGCATTGGGCTGAGTATTTTGAGCAGTTGTATAAGGTTGATCCACCAACAGTTAACATGGATGCGGGAAATGTTGAGACTCCTCTGCCAGATCCACCCATCAGCGAGGATCCACCCTCCCTGACCGAAATCAGGGGGGCGATCTCCAAGCTGAAGAGTGGTAAAGCAGCAGGTGTCTGTGGCATCCCAGCCGAATTGTTAAAGGCTGGTGGAGAACCTATGGCAAGGGGCTTGCATGCAGTCCTGTCTGCCATCTGGCAGACTGGTACCTTTCCCCCTGACCTGCTGAGGGGTGTGGTCATCCCTCTCTGGAAGGGGAAAGGGGATCGGTGGGACTGCAGCAATCACCGAGGCATTACACTACTCAGTGTACCAGGCAAGGTACTCGCACACATCTTACTGACACGTTTCAGGGACCACCTGTTGAGGCACCAAAGACCTGAGTAATCTGGTTTCACTCCTGGTAAGTCCACAATAGACCGCATCCTGGCGCTTCGAATCATTGTAGAGCGCCGTCGTGAGTTCGGACGTGGGCTGCTCGCATCCTACATCGATCTCAAGAAGGCGTTTGACACGGTGCATCGCGAATCACTCTGGGAGATCCTGAGACTAAGAGGAATTCCAATAAGGATTATTGGACTAATAGCAAACCTGTATACAGGCACTAAAAGTGCTGTAAAGTGTGGTGGGGGCCTGTCGAGCTTCTTCCCTGTTAGTTCAGGTGTGAGGCAAGGCTGTGTTCTTGCACCAACACTTTTCAACACTTGCATGGATTGGATACTGGGTAGAGCTACTGTCCAAAGTCACTGTGGAGCAACTCTGGGTAATATTAAGGTTACAGACCTTGACTTTGCCGATGATATTGCCGTACTCTCTGAATCTCTGGAAACCCTTGTGGCGGCTCTTGATGCATTTAGCAATGAAGCGAAGCCCCTAGGGCTAGAGGTCTCCTGGACCAAGACCAAGATCCAGGATTTTGGGGGCCTGCTAGGAGACCCTGTACAGTCGATACGTGCTTGCGGTGAAAACATCGAAGTCACAAAGAGCTTTATATTCCTCGGTAGTGCATTTCACGACTCTGGGCTGTCAGACCAAGAAGTCAGTAGACAGATTGGCCTGGTAGCAGGGGTCATGAAATCTCTCGACAAGAGTATTTGGAGATGTCGGTACCTGTGCAGAAGGACCAAGTTACGTGTTTTCAAGGTCCTGATACTCCCAGTTTTACTCTATGGTAGTGAAACTTGGACACTATCTTGTGCTCTGGAATCTCGGCTTGATGCCTTTTGTAACAGATCCTTGCGCCGGATCATGGGGTACAGTTGGCCGGACCATGTGTCCAACCAACGGCTGCACCGTGAGACTGGTACAGGACCTGTTACTTGCACAATCCGTGATCGCCAACTCAGGCTATATGGCCACTTGGCTCGACTCCCACAGGATGATCCTGCCCATCAGGTTGTCTCTGTCCGAGACAACCCTGGGTGGAGGAGGCCTGTGGGACGACCGAGAAGGTCGTGGCTTGGGCAGATCGATCAAACCTGTCGTGAGGAACTAGAGATGGGCTGGGCCCCTGCCTGGCGGCTCGCCATGAGGGATCCTCGTAGGTGGAAGCGGAGGGTGGATGCGGCTATGCGCCCCTGCCGGTGTTACCTCCAAAATGATGATGATGATGACCCCCCCCCGTCAATGAAGTCTGTATGCGCAGCTTGACATATTGTTACCTCGGCAGAATTTTATTTCCCCGAGAAGATTCGCTCGCGAATTGTTTCACGTCACCATTCATTAGTGCGTCATTCTGTCGCATATCATTAAATGTTAAATTCAATGTAGTATTTGAAATAATTGTGTATTACTTCTAAAGCTAGTTTGTTGCATTTGTGTAAAATGAACGTTAATTTCCGTGTTTGGCACCCATGTCCGGTCTGTGTGAGGTCACTTTCACTCTCATTGTCACTCACACTCACACACACACACACACACACACACACTCTCACGCACTCCCGCGAGTTTGTCAAGTCGTGATGTGTGACTTGTGACATACATTTCTTCTTCTCTGCGTTACGACAATTGGTTCAAGTAATTCCTTGCGGATGCCTTTGTCATTTCCCTTATTTACCCTCCTGTCTATCGGAGACGGTTAGCAGTTCAAGCTAGGTCTATGCGGACCGCTGTTACCGTCTCTCTCTCCTATTTTTCTCCTGAACTTTGTGAAAATAAAACACAAAATGAAAAAAAGAGAGAAGACGAAAATAACGAAAATTCAACCATAAAAACTGCAAATTATATAAATAATCAGCTAGTGGCGCTTAACATCCCCTCTCTGTTGTTTTCTTTTCTCTTACTATCTTGGCCCTTATGTGTATAATCTTGTTCACGATATCTGTCATAGTACCGAAGGGACCCTGCTGCAGAAACGGTCACCTTCAGGCGCTGTGGAAATCGTCACCGGAAGTTCGCCTGAAACCGAGAAAGACTAGGATAATTACGCCCGTCGATCCAGTGAAGGACCAGGAACT